>NW_027251257.1:0-300000 GCF_044704955.1 Pristiophorus japonicus
GACCCTGTCTCTGTTTATATTACACTAGACCCTGTCTCTGTTTATATTACACTAGACCCTGTCCCTGCTGATATGACACTAGACCCTGTCTCTGTGTATATTACACTAGACCCTGCCTCTGTATATATTACACTAGACCCTGTCTCTGTTTATATTACACTAGACGCTGTCCCTGTTTATATTACACTAGACCCTGTCTCTGTTTATATTACACTAGACCCTGTCCCTGTTTATATTACACTAGACCCTGTCTCTGTTTATATTACACTAGACCCTGTCTCTGTTTAAATTACACTAGACCATGTCTCTGTTTATATTACACGAGACCCTGTCTCTGTTTATATTACATTAGGCCCTGACTCTGTTTATATTACACTCGACCCTGTCTCTGTTTATATTACACTCGACCCTGTACCTGATTATATTACACTAGACCCTGTCTCTGTTTTTATTACACTAGACCCTGTCTCTGTTCATATTACACTAGACCCTGTCTCTGTTTACATTACATTAGGCCCTGTCTCTGTTTATATTACACTAGACCCTGTCTCTGTTTGTATTACACGAGACCCTGTCTCGGTTTATATTACATGAGGCCCTGTCTCTGTTTATATTACACAAGACCCTGTCTCTGTTTATATTGCACTAGACCCTGTCTCTGTTTATATTACACTTGACCCTGTCTCTGTTTATATTACACTAGACCCTGTCTCTGTTTATATTACATTTGGCCCTGTCTCTGTTTATATCACACTAGACCCTGTCTCTGTTCATATTACACTCGACCCTGTCTCTGTTTATATTACATTAGGCCCTGTCTCTGTTTATATTACAGTAGACCCTGTCTCTGTTTATATTACACTAGACCCTGTCCCTGTGTATATGACACTAGACCCTGTCTCTGTTTATATTACACTAGACCCTGTCTCTGTATATATTACACTAGACCCTGACTCTGTTTATATTACACTAGACCCTGTCTCTGTTTATATTACACTTGACCCTGTCTCTGTTTATATTACACTAGACCCTGTCTCTGTTTATATTGCACTAGACCCTGTCCCTGTTTATATTACACTAGACCCTGTCTCTGTTTTTATTACACTAGACCCTGTCTCTGTTTATGTTACACTAGACCCTGTCTCTGTTTATATTACACTAGACCCTGTCCCTGTTTATATGACACTAGACCCTGTCTCTGTTTATATTACACTCGACCCTGTCTCTGTATATATTACACTAGACCCTGTCTCTGTTTATATTACACTGGACCCTGTCTCTGTTTATATTACACTTGACCCTGTCTCTGTTTATATTACCCTAGACCCTGTCTCTGTATATATTACACTAGACCCTGACTCTGTTTATATTACACTAGACCCTGTCTCTGTTTATATTACACTTGACCCTGTCTCTGTTTATATTACACTAGACCCTGTCTCTGTTTATATTGCACTAGACCCTGTCCCTGTTTATATTACACTAGACCCTGTCTCTGTTTTTATTACACTAGACCCTGTCTCTGTTTATATTACACTAGACCCTGTCTCTGTTTATATTACACTAGACCCTGTCCCTGTTTATATGACACTAGACCCTGTCTCTGTTTATATTACACTCGACCCTGTCTCTGTATATATTACACTAGACCCTGTCTCTGTTTATATTACACTGGACCCTGTCTCTGTTTATATTACACTTGACCCTGTCTCTGTTTATATTACCCTAGACCCTGTCTCTGTTCATATTACACTAGACCCTGTCTCTGTTTACATTACATTAGGCCCTGTCTCTGTTTATATTACACTAGACCCTGTCTCTGTTCATATTACATTCGACCCTGTCTCTGTTTATATTACATTAGGCCCTGTCTCTGTTTATATTACAGTAGACCCTGTCTCTGTTTATATTACACCAGACTCTGTCCCTGTTTATATTACATTTGGCCCTGTCTCTGTTTATATTACACTAGACCCTGTCCCTGTTTATATTACACTAGGCCCTGTCTCTATTTATATTACACTAGACCCTGTCTCTGTTTGTATTACACGAGACCCTGTCTCGGTTTATATTACATGAGGCCCTGTCTCTGTTTATATTACACAAGACCCTGTCTCTGTTTATATTGCACTAGACCCTGTCTCTGTTTATATTACACTTGACCCTGTCTCTGTTTATATTACACTAGACCCTGTCTCTGTTTATATTACATTTGGCCCTGTCTCTGTTTATATCACACTAGACCCTGTCTCTGTTCATATTACACTCGACCCTGTCTCTGTTTATATTACATTAGGCCCTGTCTCTGTTTATATTACAGTAGACCCTGTCTCTGTTTATATTACACTAGACCCTGTCCCTGTGTATATGACACTAGACCCTGTCTCTGTTTATATTACACTAGACCCTGTCTCTGTATATATTACACTAGACCCTGACTCTGTTTATATTACACTAGACCCTGTCTCTGTTTATATTACACTTGACCCTGTCTCTGTTTATATTACACTAGACCCTGTCCCTGTTTATATTACACTAGACCCTGTCTCTGTTTTTATTACACTAGACCCTGTCTCTGTTTATATTACACTAGACCCTGTCTCTGTTTATATTACACTAGACCCTGTCCCTGTTTATATGACACTAGACCCTGTCTCTGTTTATATTACACTCGACCCTGTCTCTGTATATATTACACTAGACCCTGTCTCTGTTTATATTACACTGGACCCTGTCTCTGTTTATATTACACTTGACCCTGTCTCTGTTTATATTACCCTAGACGCTGTCCCTGTTTATATTACACTAGACCCTGTCTCTGTTTATATTACACTCGACCCTGTCTCTGTTTATATTACACGAGGCACTGTCTCTGTTTATATTACACTAGACCCTGTCTCTGTTTATATTACACTAGACCCTGTCTCTGTTTAAATTACACTAGACCATGTCTCTGTTTATATTACACTAGACCCTGTCTCTGTTTATATTACACTAGGCCCTGTCTCTGTTTATATTACACTCGACCCTGTCTCTGTTTATATTAAACTCGACCCTGTCCCTGTTTATATTACACTAGACCCTGTCTCTGTTTACATTACATTAGGCCCTGTCTCTGTTTATATTACACTAGACCCTGTCTCTGTTTATATTACATTAGGCCCTGTCTCTGTTTATATTACAGTAGACCATGTCTCTGTTTATATTGCACTAGACCCTGTCTCTGTATATATTACACTTGACCCTGTCTCTGTTTATATTACACTAGACCCTGTCTCTGTTTATATTACATTTGGCCCTGTCTCTGTTTATATCACACTAGACCCTGTCTCTGTTCATATTACACTCGACCCTGTCTCTGTTTATATTCCATTAGGCCCTGTCTCTGTTTATATTACAGTAGACCCTGTCTCTGTTTATATTACACTAGACCCTGTCCCTGTTTATATGACACTAGACCCTGTCTCTGTTTATATTACACTAGACCCTGTCTCTGTATATATTACACTAGACCCTGACTCTGTTTTTATTACACTAGACCCTGTCTCTGTTTATATTACACTAGACCCTGTCTCTGTTTATATTACACTAGACCCTGTCTCTGTTTATATTACACTTGACCCTGTCTCTGTTTATATTACCCTAGACGCTGTCCCTGTTTATATTACACTAGACCCTGTCTCTGTTTATATTACACTCGACCCTGTCTCTGTATATATTACACTAGACCCTGTCTCTGTTTATATTACCCTAGACCCTGTCCCTGTTTATATTACACTAGACCCTGTCTCTGTTTAAATTACACTAGACCATGTCTCTGTTTATATTACACGAGGCACTGTCTCTGTTTATATTACACTAGACCCTGTCTCTGTTTATATTACACTAGACCCTGTCTCTGTTTATATTACATTAGGCCCTGTCTCTGTTTATATTACACTCGACCCTGTCTCTATTTATATTACACTCGACCCTGTCCCTGTTTATATTACACTAGACCCTGTCTCTGTTTATATTACACTAGACCATGTCTCTGTTTATATTACACTAGACCCTGTCTCTGTTTATATTACATTAGGCCCTGTCTCTGTTTATATTACACTCGACCCTGTCTCTATTTATATTACACTCGACCCTGTCCCTGTTTATATTACACTAGACCCTGTCTCTGTTTACATTACATTAGGCCCTGTCTCTGTTTATATTACACTAGACCCTGTCTCTGTTTATATTACATTAGGCCCTGTCTCTGTTTATATTACAGTAGACCCTGTCTCTGTTTATATTACACCAGACTCTGTCCCTGGTTATATTACATTTGGCCCTGTCTCTGTTTATATTACACTCGACCCTGTCTCTGTTTATATTACACTCGACCCTGTCCCTGTTTATATTACACTAGACCCTGTCTCTGTTTACATTAAATTGGGCCCTGTCTCTGTTTATATTACACTAGACCCTGTCTCTGTTTATATTACATTAGGCCCTGTCTCTGTTTATATTACAGTAGACCCTGTCTCTGTTTATATTACACCAGACTCTGTCCCTGGTTATATTACATTAGGCCCTGTCTCTGTTTATATTACACTAGACCCTGTCTCTGTTTATATTACACCAGACTCTGTCCCTGGTTATATTACATTTGGCCCTGTCTCTGTTTATATTACACTAGACCCTGTCCCTGTTTATATTACACTAGGCCCTGTCTCTGTTTATATTACACTAGACCCTGTCTCTGTTTATATTACACTAGACCCTGTCTCTGTTTATAGTACACTAGACCCTGTCTCTGTTTATATTACATGAGGCCCTGTCTCTGTTTATATTACACTAGACCCTGTCTCTGTTTATATTACATTTGGCCCTGTCTCTGTTTATATCACACTAGACCCTGTCTCTGTTCATATTACACTCGACCCTGTCTCTGTTTATATTACACTAGACCCTGTCTCTGTTTGTATTACACTAGGCCCTGTCTCTGTTTATATTACACGAGGCCCTGTCTCTGTTTATATTACACTAGACCCTACTCTGTTTATAATACACTAGACCCTGTCTCTGTATATATTACACTAGACCCTGTCTCTGTTTATATTACACTAGACCCTGTCTCTGTTTATATTACACTAGACCCTGTCTCTGTTTATATTACACCAGACTCTGTCCCTGGTTATATTACATTTGGCCCTGTCTCTGTTTATATTACACTAGACCCTGTCCCTGTTTATATTACACTAGGCCCTGTCTCTGTTTATATTACACTAGACCCTGTCTCTGTTCATATTACACTCGACCCTGTCTCTGTTTATATTACATTAGGCCCTGTCTCTGTTTATATTACTGTAGACCCTGTCTCTGTTTATATTACACCAGACTCTGTCCCTGGTTATATTACATTTGGCCCTGTCTCTGTTTATATTACACTAGACCCTGTCTCTGTTTATATTACACTAGACCCTGTCTCTGTTTAAATTACACTAGACCATGTCTCTGTTTATATTACACGAGGCACTGTCTCTGTTTATATTACACTAGACCCTGTCTCTGTTTATATTACACTAGACCCTGTCTCTGTTTAAATTACACTAGACCATGTCTCTGTTTATATTACACTAGACCCTGTCTCTGTTTATATTACATTAGGCCCTGTCTCTGTTTATATTACACTCGACCCTGTCTCTGTTTATATTACACTCGACCCTGTCCCTGTTTATATTACACTAGACCCTGTCTCTGTTTACATTACATTAGGCCCTGTCTCTGTTTATATTACACTCGACCCTGTCTCTGTTTATATTACATTAGGCCCTGTCTCTGTTTATATTACAGTAGACCCTGTCTCTGTTTATATTACACCAGACTCTGTCCCTGGTTATATTACATTTGGCCCTGTCTCTGTTTATATTACACTAGACCCTGTCTCTGTTTATATTACACTCGACCCTGTCTCTGTTTATATTACACTAGGCCCTGTCTCTGTTTATATTACACTGGACCCTGTCTCTGTTCATATTACACTCGACCCTGTCTCTGTTTATATTACATTAGGCCCTGTCTCTGTTTATATTACAGTAGACCCTGTCTCTGTTTATATTACACCAGACTCTGTCCCTGGTTATATTACATTTGGCCCTGTCTCTGTTTATATTACACTAGACCCTGTCTCTGTTTGTATTACACTAGGCCCTGTCTCTGTTTATATTACACGAGGCCCTGTCTCTGTTTATATTACACTAGACCCTACTCTGTTTATAATACACTAGACCCTGTCTCTGTATATATTACACTAGACCCTGTCTCTGTTTATATTACACTAGACCCTGTCTCTGTTTATATTACACTAGACCCTGTCTCTGTTTATATTACACCAGACTCTGTCCCTGGTTATATTACATTTGGCCCTGTCTCTGTTTATATTACACTAGACCCTGTCCCTGTTTATATTACACTAGGCCCTGTCTCTGTTTATATTACACTAGACCCTGTCTCTGTTCATATTACACTCGACCCTGTCTCTGTTTATATTACATTAGGCCCTGTCTCTGTTTATATTACTGTAGACCCTGTCTCTGTTTATATTACACCAGACTCTGTCCCTGGTTATATTACATTTGGCCCTGTCTCTGTTTATATTACACTAGACCCTGTCTCTGTTTATATTACACTAGACCCTGTCTCTGTTTAAATTACACTAGACCATGTCTCTGTTTATATTACACGAGGCACTGTCTCTGTTTATATTACACTAGACCATGTCTCTGTTTATATTACACTAGACCCTGTCTCTGTTTATATTACATTAGGCCCTGTCTCTGTTTATATTACACTCGACCCTGTCTCTGTTTATATTACACTCGACCCTGTCCCTGTTTATATTACACTAGACCCTGTCTCTGTTTACATTACATTAGGCCCTGTCTCTGTTTATATTACACTCGACCCTGTCTCTGTTTATATTACATTAGGCCCTGTCTCTGTTTATATTACAGTAGACCCTGTCTCTGTTTATATTACACCAGACTCTGTCCCTGGTTATATTACATTTGGCCCTGTCTCTGTTTATATTACACTAGACCCTGTCCCTGTTTATATTACACTAGGCCCTGTCTCTGTTTATATTACACTAGACCCTGTCTCTGTTCATATTACACTCGACCCTGTCTCTGTTTATATTACATTAGGCCCTGTCTCTGTTTATATTACACCAGACTCTGTCCCTGGTTATATTACATTTGGCCCTGTCTCTGTTTATATTACACTAGACCCTGTCCCTGTTTATATTACACTAGGCCGTGTCTCTGTTTATATTACAGTAGACCCTGTCTCTGTTTATATTACACCAGACTCTGTCCCTGGTTATATTACATTTGGCCCTGTCTCTGTTTATATTACACTAGACTCTGTCCCTGTTTATATTACACTAGGCCCTGTCTCTGTTTATATTACACTAGACCCTGTCTCTGTTTATATTACACTAGACCCTGTCTCTCTTTATAGTACACTAGACCCTGTCTCTGTTTATATTACATGAGGCCCTGTCTCTGTTTATATTACACTAGACCCTGTCTCTGTTTATATTGCACTAGACCCTGTCTCTGTTTATATTACACTTGACCCTGTCTCTGTTTATATTACACTAGACCCTGTCTCTGTTTATATTACATTTGGCCCTGTCTCTGTTTATATCACACTAGACCCTGTCTCTGTTCATATTACACTCGACCCTGTCTCTGTTTATATTATACTAGACCCTGTCTCTGTTTATATTACACTAGACCCTACTCTGTTTATAATACACTAGACGCTGTCTCTGTATATATTACACTAGACCCTGTCTCTGTTTATATTACACTAGACCCTGTCTCTGTTTATATTACACTTGACCCTGTCTCTGTTTATATTACCCAAGACGCTGTCCCTGTTTATATTACATTTGGCCCTGTCTCTGTTTATATTACACTAGACCCTGTCCCTGTTTATATTACACTAGGCCCTGTCTCTGTTTATATTACACTAGACCCTGTCTCTGTTTATATTACACTAGACCCTGTCTCTGTTTATATTACACGAGACCCTGTCTCTGTTTATATTACATGAGGCCCTGTCTCTGTTTATATTACACTAGACCCTGTCTCTGTTTATATTGCACTAGACCCTGTCTCTGTTTATATTACACTAGACCCTGTCTCTGTTTATATTACACTAGACCCTGTTTCTTTTTATATTACACTAGACCCTGTCTCTGTTTATATTACATGAGGCCCTGTCTCTGTTTATATTACACTAGACCCTGTCTCTGTTTATATTGCACTAGACCCTGTCTCTGTTTATATTACACTAGACCCTGTCTCTGTTTATATTACACTCGACCCTGTTTCTTTTTATATTACACTAGACCCTGTCTCTGTTTATATTACATGAGGCCCTGTCTCTGTTTATATTACACTAGACCCTGTCTCTGTTTATATTACACTTGACCCTGTCTCTGATTATATTACACTAGACCCTGTCTCTGTTTATATTACATTTGGCCCTGTCTCTGTTTATATTACACGAGGCCCTGATTCTGTTTACTTAACACGTTTCCTTTCTCACTTTATATTACAATAGCACCTGCCTCTGCTAATACCGCACTAGACCTTGCATCTGTAAAATAGAGAGACAGATGATAGAGGAATAGATAAATATTGATAATCGTAAAGCTATATATTTGCGTGTGTGAGAGGATGCAATCATATTTTTTTAACTTCGAAGCAGGTTTATTCTTGTTAATAGCTATCAGCAGCAGCAGGCAATTGATCTGGTATTGTGTGGGTAATACTTGTGTTGGGAGGATGGGGTGAATCTTGTAACAATCTCCCAGAGACGGACTGGGATTGAGGGACAGGACTGAAGGAGCAATTCACTGCACTTTACACCACTTAGTGACACTGTGTGTGTTAAAGGTCACTAATTCACACTTGTGTTGTCCTGTGCTAACTGCTCACAGATTTTAATGCTAAGGATTGTTTTTCCTGCAGTATTTCCCATTGAGCTTTGCCTGGCCCACTGATTGTGTCAGACAGAGCCAGATGGGCAGCCGCAGGGTCCTATTGTCCGCCGGGTTCACGAACTCTCAACTGAACAACTGAAAAAAAGCACACACCTCACTCTATATATGTGTGATGTGTGGGTGTATAAAGTCCATCATAATGTTTGCAAGTGCATTCTGCAAACATAAATGATTAACTTCACCAGTTGTCTTTCACCATTTTATATCATTTTATTCAAGATGTAATGGCAAAGTGTTTAATATCATTACCATTTATTGATAACACATTGTTTTGTGTGCTCTTGTTCAGAAAGTGATGTCACACTGACCATTCCGTTACCAAGGTGACCATGTCTGTCCGGAGTATTCAGTGGGAAAGGGGATTAAATCACACCGAGGGTAATGAGCAGCCCCCCACCAGTCTCTGAGCTTTATTGTCCAGTGATCACCTCCCCATCACACACAATCCCCTGATATACACCTGGAGTGTGTGATTATTGGTGCAAGTGATGGTAAAAATAAAACTACCTGGACCCGGCATGAGGTTAATAAACCTGTAATTCTCTGACTGACTATTTCCCTCATTTGAAAATATTGGAACACTTGTTACTCTCCAGAGAATTGTGCACTATTTCTGTTTCCACAGTATTCTTTCTTTTGACTGTTCCCTTCACTGTTTACTCCTCAACCTCTTCCAACATTTGTGGGAATGGTCGAGTGCAGTAATAACTGGGGCCGGGACGAGAAGAAACAAGTCTTTGTGATAATAATCGAAACAATATTTGGCACAATAACTGAAAGATGTCACAGTACTCTGCGTGGTCTAACCAAGGTTCGATACAGGTTTAGCATAACTTCCCTACTTTTCAATTCTATTATTCTTTTTCTATGTATTAAAAGAAAATAGAAATTTAGTTGCTTCATCAACCACCCCCCATCGTTTAATCAATAGCAGCCCCCATGACTGTGTCAATAACTTGACGTTACTCCGGGGTGGTGTCCAGGTGCAGCCACCCTTTTGCTCGAGTAAAATTGTTTTGCCTTTTCACCTCTATCCCCCCCCTGCCCCCACCGCCCCGACTCTCTCTCTCTCCCCCCAGGCTCTCTCTTCCCACCACCCCCTGACTCTCTTCCCCCCCCAGGCTCTCCACACCACCCCCAGACTCTCTCTCTCTCTCTCCCCCCCCAGACTCTCTCTCTCTCTCCCCCCCGACTCTCTCTCTCTCTCCTCCCCCCCAGACTCTCTCTCTCCCTCCCCAGACTCTCTCTCTCTCTCTCTCCCCCCCAGACTCTCTCTCTCCCCCCCCCAGACTCTCTCTCTCCCTCCCCCAGACTCTCTCTCTCCCCCCCCAGACTCTCTCTCTCTCTCCCCCCCCCAGACTCTCTCTCTCCCCCCCCCGCCAGACTCTCTCTCTCCCCCCCCCGCCAGACTCTCTCTCTCCCCCCCCGACTCTCTCTCTCTCTGCCCCCCCAGGCTCTCTCTCTCCCCCCCCACCGACTCTCTCTTTCTCTGCCCCCCAGACTCTCTCTCTCCCCCCACACTCTCTCTCTCTCCTCCACAGATTCTCTCTTCACCCCCAGACTCTCTCTCTCTCTCCCCCCCAGACTCTCTCTC
Organism: Pristiophorus japonicus; assembly: GCF_044704955.1. Taxonomy (NCBI): domain Eukaryota; kingdom Metazoa; phylum Chordata; class Chondrichthyes; family Pristiophoridae; genus Pristiophorus; species Pristiophorus japonicus. The sequence goes on from NW_027251257.1 coordinate 10,647, forward strand.
TCTCCCCCCCAGACTCTCTCTCTTCCCCCCCAAACTCTCTCTCCCCCCCCGACTCTCTCTCTCTCCCCCCCAGACTCTCTCTCTTCCCCCCCAGACTCTCTCTCTCCCCCCCGACTCTCTCTCTCTCTGCCCCCCCAAACTCTCTCTCCCCCCCCGACAACTCTCTCTCCCCCCCCGACTCTCTCTCTCCCCCCAGACTCTCTCTCTCCCCCCCCAGACTCTCTCTCTCCCCCCCAGACTCTCTCTCTCCCCCCCCCGACTTTCTCTCTCTCTTTGCCCCCCCAGACTCTCTCTCTCCTCCCCCCACACTCTCTCTCTCTCCTCCACAGATTCTCTCTTCACCCCCAGACTCTCTCTCCCCACCCCCCAAGACTCTCTCTCTCCCCCACCCGACTCTCTCACTCTCCCCCCAGACTCTCTCTCTCCCCCCCAGAATCTCTCCCCCCCCCAGACTCTCTCTCTCTCTCCCCCCCCAGATTCTCTCCCTCCACAACTCTCTCTTCCCCCCCAGACTCTCTCCCCCCCAGACTCTCTCTCTCCCCCCAGATTCTCTCTCCCCACCCCACAGACTCTCCCTCCCCACCCCCCAGACTCTCTCTCTTTCTCCTCCACAGATTCTCTCTTCCCCACAGATTCTCTCTCCCCACCCCCTCCCAGACTCTCTCTCCCCACCCATCCAGACTCCCTCTCTCCCCACCCCCCAGACTCTCCCTCTCCCCCACCCCCCCCAGACTCTTTCTCCCCACCCGTCCCCCCCAGACTCTCTCTCTCTCTCTCTCCCCACCCCCAGACTCTCTCTCCCTACTCCCCCAGACTCTCTCTCTCTCCACCCCCAGACTCTCTCTCCCCCCCCCACAGACTCTCTCTCTCTCCCCCCCCCCCCCGCAGACTCTCTCTCTCTCCCCCCAGACTCTCTCTCCCTACCCCCCCAGTCTCTCTCTCTCTCTCTCGCTCTCACACCCCCAGACTCTCTCTCTCTCTCTCCCCCCAGACTCTCTCTCTCTCTCTCTCCCCCCCAGACACTCTCTCTCTCTCTCGCCCCCCCAAACTCTCTCTCCCCCCCCCACCCCAGACTCTCTCTCTCCCCCCATCCCCAGACTCTCTCTCACCTCCCCCCAGACACTCTCTCTCTCTCTCTCCCCCCACACACTCTCTCTCTCCCCCCTCCAGACACTCTCTCCCCCACCCCAGTCTCTCTCTTCTCCCCACCCCAGACCCTCTCACTCCCCACCCCCAGTCTCTCTCTCTCTCTCTCTCACCCCCAGACTCTCTCTCTCTCTCCCCCCCAGACACTCTCTCTCTCTCTCTCCCCCACACACACTCTCTCTCTCCCCCCCAGACACTCTCTCCCCCCACCCCAGACTCTCTCTTCCCCCCACCCCAGAATCTCTCTCTACCCCCACCCCAGTCTCTCTCTCTCCCCACCCCCAGACTCTCTCTCTCCCCACCCCAGACTCTCTCTCTCTCTCTCTCCCCCCAGGCACTCTCACTCTCTCTCTCCCCCCCACACACTCTCTCTCTCACCCCCCCAGACACTCTCTCGCCCCCCCCAAACTCTCTCACCCACCTCCACCCCAGACTTTCTCTCTCCCCCCATCCCCAGACTCTCTCTCGCCTCCCCCCAGCACAGATAAATTCAAAACAAAGCAATATGGCAGGAAATCATTAGCAATGAAGCCTCGCGGTGTCAAACCCCTTCCTTTCAGGAGACCATTAATCAGGCCCTGATGTAAGGATTGATCTTAATAAACACGACTGCAACCACCCTCTGCCAAAAACCAAGCAGTCAATATATGATCTGCATGGACTGTAATTTCTGCTGGTGTCACATTAACAGAAGCAGGATATACTGTAAGAATACCAGAAACATGCTCCGATTGATTACTGGCAAAGCCACGGTCTAGAGTAATAATAATTGAGGCATACAGGAGAACGGAAATAACAGCGGCAGGTAATCATAACATGATTAGGCAGAGTCAACATGGTTTTATGAAAGGGAAATCGTGTTTGACAAATTTATGAGCGATTTTGAGGATGTAACTAGCAGGGTAGATAAAGGGGAACCAGTGGATGTAATCCAAAAGGATTTCAATAAGGTATCGCATGAAAGGTTATTAACACGATAAAGGCTATCCCCCCCACCCCAGACACTCTCTCTTCCCCCACAGACTCTCTCTTCCCCCCTTGCCACTCTCTTTCTCCCACCCCACTCTCTCTCTCTCTCCCCACTCCACTCTCTCTCCTCCCCCCTGGACTCTCTCCACCCGCCCAGACACTCTCTACCAACGACCCCCCCACCGCAGTCTCTCTCTTCCCCGAGTCTCTCTTTCCCCTCCGACTCTCTCTCCCCCCAAGACTCACTCTCTCCCCCCGAGGCTTACTCTCTCCCCCCAGGCTCACTCTCCCTCTCCCAAATTCTCTCCACCCACAGACTCTCTCAATCCCTTCCCCCCACCCCAGTCTCTTTCTAGCACCCTCCCGCCAGACTCTCTCTCTCCCCCTGCACCAGACTCTCTCTCTCCCCACCCAGACTCTCTCTCCCCACCCAGACTCTCTCTCCCCCTGCACCAGACTCTCTCTCCCCCCCCAGACTCTCTCTCCCCCCCAGACTCTCTCTCGCCCCCCCAGACTCCCTCTCGCCCCCCCCAGACTCTCTCTCTCTCCCCCCAGACTCTCTCCCGCCAACAGACTCTCCCCCCCAGACTCTCCCCCACAGACTCTCTCTCTCTCCCCCCAGACTCTCTCCCCCCAACAGACTCTCCCCCCCAGACTCTCCCCCACAGACTCTCTCTCTCTCCCCCCCAGACTCTCTCTCCCCTCCCAGACTCTCTCTCTCTCCCCCCCCAGACTCTCTCTCTCCCCCCCCAGACTCTCTCTCTCTCCCCCCAGACTCTCCCCCCACAGACTCTCTCTCTCCCCCCCAGACTCTCAATCCCTTCCCCCCCACGCCAGTCTCTTTCTAGCCCCCCCAGACACTCTCTCCCCCCAGACTCTCTCAGTCCCTTCCCCCCACCCCAGTCTCTTTCTAGCCCCCCCCAGACACTCTCTCCCCCCCAGACTCTCTCCTCCCGCCCAGACACTCTCTACCAACGACCCCCCCCCCCGCAGTCTCTCTCTTCCCTGACTCTCTCCCCCCCAGACTCACTCTCTCCCCCTACTCACTCTCCCTCTCCCAAATTCTCTCCACCCCAAACACTCTCAATCCCTTCCCCCCACCCCAGTCTCTTTCTAGCGCCCCCCCCAGACTCTCTCGCTCCCTCCCCCCACCCTAGTCTCTCTCTAGCCCCCACAGTCTCTCTCTCCCTCCCTCCCCTCACCCCAGTTTCTCTCTATCCCCCCTCTTCCCCAAGACCCTCTCTCTAGCCCCTCCCCCATACTTTCTCTCTCCCTCCCCCCACCCTAGTCTCTCTCTAGCCCCCACAGTCTCTCTCTCCCTCCCTCCCCCCACCCCAGTCTCTCTCTAGCAGCCCCCCCACCTCCCCAAGACCCTCTCTCTCTCTAGCCCCTCCCCAGACTCTCTCTCCCTCCTCCCACTCTAGTCTCTCTCTAGCCCCCCCCCCCAATCTCTCCCTCCCTCCCCCCACCCCAGTCTCTCTCTAGCCACCCCCCTCCTCCCCACGACCCTCTCTCTCTCTAGCCCCTCCCCCAGGCTCTCTTTCCCCTCTCTCGGCCACTCACCGGGTCAGGGGCTCAGCGGGCAGTGTGCTGGGAAATGAGACTTTCGGTCCGGGTGGGAGGATCAGGGCGGTTGCTCCACAGTGCAAATAGTCACTTTGTTTTAAAATACAAGTTGTGATATGTGAAAAGCTCAGATATTATGGTGATTGTAGCACACTGGTCACTGGTTTAACTTGTTTAGTTTCAATAGGTTAAAGCTTCCACTAAATGGAGATCCGGTGCAATAGCCTGTTCAGAGATGCTCTACTGATTTCGGCAGCAGAACTTGCAGAACTGAATTATTAATTTTAATATTTATTCCCTTTGATATAAATCACATCTGTTCTAATTGAACAAAACTAAAGCCAATGTCACTGTTTGAGATATTTCTATTTCTGTGTACCAACTGTCAATATTCTCAAAGAAAACTCTGGAGTTGAAACGAATCAATAAGTGACTCTGTTGTTCTGATTTTTCTGCCATGAACACTTCATGGGAACCAGTGAGGGGTTTATGTAAATAAACACAGAAATAGAAGTCCCAGATTCGAGTATTGAGTGATAGAAACACAATAAATGTTTCCCCACCAACACAGCACAAAAATAAACAGAGAAAGAAATTCAAATATCTCAACAGATTCCAGCAACAATTGTTTTTTGGTACATTTCTCCAAATTATAGGAGAATAAAGTAAAGGTGATCCCCACAGTCAGAATGGGGAAAGGTTCTAGTCACAGTATAGAGTGACATCACAAATGTGACAGTGGAGATTTCCTGTATCCTCTCCCTCTCCTATTTCCATCTTGTCTCCCCTCGCAAGAATGGGTGCCTTAGACCCACTCTCCACACCGAGTTGTCAATTCTTATGAAAGTTTTCCCTCAGCCCTATTTCATAGGCCTCCAACCAAACTGATTGGAGTGCACAGAGGGAGCTTCAATCCAAACTGTGACCTGTGCATTAAATGATCTGGGAGTGTTTGATGGGACAGTGTAGAGGGAGCTTTACTCCGTCTCTAACCCATGTTGTACCTGCCCTGGGAGTGTTTGATGGGACAGTGTAGAGGGAGCTTTACTCCGTATTTAACCCGGGGTGCACAGGATCTGGGAGTGTTTGATGGGACAGTGCAGAGGGAGCTTTACTCTGTATCTAACCCATGTTGTACCTGCCCTGGGAGTGTTTGATGGGACAGTGTAGAGGGAGCTTTACTCCGTATCTAACCCGGGGTGCACAGGATCTGGGAGTGTTTGTTGGGACAGTGTAGAGGGAGCTTCACTCCGTATCTAACCCAGGGTGCACAGGATCTGGGAGAGTTTGATGGGACTAAGTGTAGAGGGAGCTTTACTCTGTATCTAACCCGTGTTGTACCTGCCCTGGGTGTGTTTGATAGGACAGTGTAGAGGGAGCTTTACTCCATATCTAACCCAGAGTGCACAGGATCTGGGAGTGTTTGATGGGACAGTGTAGAGGGATCTTTACTCCATATCTAACCCGTGTTGTACCTGTCCTGGGAGTGTTTGATAGGACAGTGTAGAGGGAGCTTTACTCCATATCTATTCCGGAGTGCAAGGATCTGGGAGTGTTTGATGGGACAGTGTGACTCCACTGTCCCAGCAACATGATACTATCAGTGCAAAAGCAAAATACCCCGGATGCTGGAATCTGAAATAACAGAAAATGCTGGAAATACTCAGCAGGTCAAGCAGTATCTGTGGAGAGAGAAACAGAGTTAATGTTTCAGGTTGATGACCCTTCGTCAGAAATGGAAAAAGTGAGCGATGTAACAGATTTTAAGCAGATGCAGAGGCAGGGAAAGGGAGGAGGGGAGAAAAGAACAAAAGAGATGGTCTGTGAGAAGGGGAAAGGCAGGAGATTAAATGACAAAATGACCCCTACTCTCCAACCCCTCCTTCACCCCTACTCTCCAACCCCTCCTTCATCCCTACTCTCCAACCCCTCCTTCATCTCTACTCTCCAACCCCTCCTTCATCCCTACTCCAACCTCTCCTTCATCCCTACTCTCCAACCCCTCCTTCATCCCTACTCTGCAACCCCTCCTTCATCCCTACTCTCCAACCCCTCCTTCATCCCTACTCTCCAACCCTTCCTTCATCCCTACTCTCCAACCCCTCCTTCATCCCTACTCTCCAACCCCTCCTTCATCCCTACTCTCCAACCCCTCCTTCATCCCTACTCTCCAACCCCTCCTTCACCCCTACTCTCCAACCCCTCCTTCACCCCTACTCTCCAACCCCTCCTTCATCCCTACTCTCCAACCCCTCCTTCATCCCTAGTCTCTAACCCCTCCTTCATCCTTACTCTCCAACCCCTCCTTCACCCCTACTCTCCAACTCCTCACCCCAACCCCTCCTTCACCCCTACTCTCTAACTCTTCACTCACCCCAACAATTTCATTTTGACCATCACTTACACCAATGATCGACACTGGAGGTAAATCTCAAGAGCTTCTGTGTGATGGTGATGTGATGACTGGACAATAAAGCTCAGAGACTGGTGGAGGGGGCTGCTCATTACCCTCGGTGTGATTTAATCCCCTTTCCCACTGAATACTGCGGACAGACATGGTCACCTTGGTAACGGAATGGTTAGTGTGACATCACTTTCTAAACAAGAGCAGGCAAGACACTGGATCATCAATAAATGGTAAAGGTATTAAACACTCTGCAATTACATTGTAAATAAAGTGGAAATAAAATGCTGGAATATAATTGGTGAAGATAATTTATCTCTGGAATTGACTTGCAAATATTAAGAATGATGTGTTTTGTTTACACACACACACATATTTATATATATATATTATAGATAGCAAATACTTTGTTTGCTCTTTTCAGTTGTTCTGCTGAACCTGATGTGATCCACATTTTATGTTCTTCAGCCCATCCAGCGGTGCTTGCTGGGTCAGGATATAAAGAGACCGTGCGCTGTTCCTCCTCCCACTGCCCGGGGGAATGGGGCAGATATTTAAAAGGGCAGGGACTCCCCTTTCTCTGCCTATTTATAGTTAAAAGAACAGTCCAGTTTATCTTGGGGTGTTGGAGGATTTCAACAGAGCTCGCATTAACAGTCGCTCCCTTCTGTACTGTGCAGTGATTGTAAAGCTGTCTATTTCAGTGACTTGAACCTTTCTAAAATGTCTCACTGTTTTTGAAGATTCACTTAACTTGCTTGTATAATTTGGAAAGAGTTCAGAATTGTGCAGTGTGACAAAGATTTCGGTTAAAGGTGGTGTAAAATTTGTTTCAAAATATTCTGTTTGAACCCTCCCCCAACCCCCCAAATTTCAGAACATTCTGCAGGAATTTCACTCCATTCACACATCGAAGGTGAGAGAGATGTTGTGGGTCACACGTTAAGTCCAGTATCTGAAAGTGATTAACAGATTGGGTTTTGTGTTTGGTGATCCCGGGCGTGTTACTGACACCTTCCCTCGATACTAAGGCAAGGACTCTGGAAGGTAGGGGGAACTGGGACTTGTCCCTGAGAGTAACCGAAGATATGAGAACTGAAATAATCTAGAGTGAGAAAGGAGAAAAGGACCAAAATGGAGTTGTCAGTAACAGGACATAAATTAGTCTCCTCTTATCTTGGAGACATCAAATATCGACACACTCTGTTATTTAAAATATCAACATATTAAACTCCAGCCCAGTTATCGGGTTATTCACATCAGCAGAACAAACCCCAACTGATACAACGAACACAATTAAGTCAGGATGCGATTAACAGCAACAATTACAGTAGAATCCAAACCCTGCAGTCACTTGTGAACTCGCTGGTATCTCAGCAGTGAATCCCTTCCCACATACAGAGTAGGTGAACGGCCTCTCTCCAGTGTGACTGTGACGATGCATTTCCAGCTTACATGGTTTGGTTCAGTTCTGTACCCGCTGTGCACAGAGTGAGAATAAAATTAATGAGCTGCTGATTTTCTCTGCTGAATACTGGGCCTTTTGTGTTGGCCCAATAGGGTGAGCCCGGGCTGGCCCAATAGGGTGAGCCCGGGCTGGCCCAATAGGGTGAGCTCGGGCTGGCCCAATAGGGTGAGCCCGGGCTGGCCCAATAGGGTGAGCCCGGGCTGGCCCAATAGGGTGAGGCCGGGCTGGCCCAATAGGGTGAGGCCGGGCTGGCCCAATAGGGTGAGGCCGGGCTGGCCCAATAGGGTGAGGCCGGGCTGGCCCAATAGGGTGAGCTCGGGCTGGCCCAATAGGGTGAGGCCGGGCTGGCCCAATAGGGTGAGGCCGGGCTGGCCCAATAGGGTGAGGCCGGGCTGGCCCAATAGGGTGAGGCCGGGCTGGCCCAATAGGGTGAGGCCGGGCTGGCCCAATAGGGTGAGGCTGGGCTGGCCCAATAGGGTGAGGCCGGGCTGGCCCAATAGGGTGAGGCCGGGCTGGCCCAATAGGGTGAGGCCGGGCTGGCCCAATAGGGTGAGCCCGGGCTGGCCCAGGGTCACCAGACAACAATCAGCACAAAGCTCCCTTTCAGGGGCCACTGACCTGGGCACAAACATGTGTCCAATCAAACTGACAGACACTCTGAAGCCCCGCCCACCCTTTGTCCCTGCCGTGTCGAAGCTCCGAGCAGAGCGCTTGCTTTGGGAGTCTCGTGTCGGGAATATGGACAGCCAAATTTGTAGAGTACACTCCATAATCCCTCACGGTTCACAGTGTCAAAGGTCTTGGTCAGGTCAATGAGGGTTGAACCAATCCCACAGTCACTGACACCAATCTCCTCCCATGGGATATAAACCAACCCTTGTCACTGACACCAAGTGCACTGGGAAAATATGTTAAAGGGTAAGACTGTAGAAACGCAATGGCAAACATTTAAGGAGATATTTCATAACTCCTCAGGAAAGATTTATTCAAGTGAGAAATAAAGATGTTAAGAGAAGGATGAACTATCCCTGGCTAACTAAGGAAGTAAAGGATGGTATCAAATTGAAAAAGGCATACAATGTTGCAAAGGACAGCGGAAGGCCAGAGGATTGGGAAATTTTCAGAAACCAGCAAAGGACGACTGAAAAAATGATAAAGACAGGGAAGATAGCAGATGAGAGCAAACTAGCAAGTAATATAAAAAAAACAGTAAGAGTTTCGACAGGTAAATAAAAAGGAAACGAGTAGCTAAAGTAAACATTAGTCCCTCAGAGGATGAGACTGGAGAATTAATAATGGGAAACACGGAAATGGCAGAGATTTGAACAAATATTTTGTGTCGGTCTTCACGGTAGAGGACACTAAAAACATCCCAACAGTTGATAATCAAGGAGCTATTGCAGAGGGGGACACTTAAAACAGTCACTATCACTAGAGATAAAGTACTAATCAAACTAATGGGACTAAAGGTGGACAAGTCCCCCGGACCTGATGACATGCATCCCAGGGTCTTAAAAGTGGCTGCTGAGATAGTGGATGCATTGGTTGTAATCTACCAAAATTCCCTGAATTCTGGAGAGGTCCCAGCAGATTGGAAAACCACAAATGTAACACTCCTATTCAAGAAAGGAGGGAGACAGAGAGCAGGAAACTAGAGACCAGTTAGCCTACCATCTGTCATTGGGAAAATACTGGAGTCCATCATTAACAAAGTAGTAGCAGGACATTTAGAAAATCATATTGCAGTCAGGCAGAGTCAGCATGGTTTTATGAAAGGGAAATCATGTTTGACAAATTTGCTGGAGTTGTTTGAGGATGTAACGAGTGGAGTGGATAAAGGAGAACCAGTTAATGTCGTATATTTGGATTAACAGAAAGCATTCCATATGGTGCCACAGAAGGTTACTGCACAAACTAAGAGTTCATGGGGATGGGGGGTAATATATTAACATGGATAGAGGATTGGCAAACTAACAGAAAAAAGGGTCAGGATAAATGGGTAATTTTTAGGTTGGGAATCAGTAACTAGTGAGTGCCGCAGGGATCAGTGCTGGGGCCTCAACTATTTACCATTTATATTAATGACTTGGATGAAGGGACCGAGTGTAACGCAGCCAAATTTGCTGCTGATACAAAGATAGGTGGGAAAGCAAGTTGTGAGGAGGACGCAAAGAATCTACAAAGGGATATCGAGAGGCTCAGTGAGTGGGCAAAAATCTGGCAGATGGACTATAATGTGGTAAAATGTCAAAACAATTTATTATTTAAATGGGGACTATTACAAAATGCTGCAGTACAGAGGGATCTGGGGGGTTCTTGTGCATGAAACTCAAAAAGTTAGCATGCAGGTACAGCAAGTAATCAGGAAGGCAAATGGAATGCTGGCCTTTATTGCAAGGGGGATGGAGTATAAAAGTAGGGAAGTCCTGCTACAACTGTGCGGGGCGTTGGTAAGGCCACACCTGGAGTACTGCGCATAGTTTTGGTCTGGACTTGTCTCCATTCCCGTGCCGAGGGGATTGCTACACCAGACAGGAGGGGCAACATTTGGGGACACTGATTCCCCACCAATTCCCATTCCCCTTCTTTCTGGTGGATAATGGAGGGGCCACTGTGTGTAATGTGCAAGTCAGTAAGAATTGTCAGCAAGCTCTTTCTAATTGGAGATTTTATTCAGTGGAAACTTTCACACACTATTGTAGATTTTGTACTAAAGATTAATTTAGGATTAAAGTAAAAGTTCGTAATTTTATTGCAAACCAAATTTCTGTTGCGAGTTACTGAATTAAGGGGAAAGATAACACACAGCGTTTCTTAAATGGACACTGCAGCCGAGAACACAATCAGCAATATATCCAGAATATTAAAGTCCAGCCCAGTTATAGGGTTATTAACATCAGCAGAAACAAACCCCAACTGTCAGAATGAACATGGTTCAGTCGGGATGTGATTAACAGCAGCAATAACAGCAGGTTCCAACCCCTGCAGTCACTTGTGAACTCGCTGGTGTCTCAGCAGGTTGGATGACCCAGTGAATCCCTTCCCACACTCAGAGCAGGTGAACGGCCTCTCCCCAGTGTGAACTCGCTGGTGTGTCAGCAGGGTGGATGAACAAGTGAATCCCTTCCCACACTCAGAGCAGGTGAACGGCCTCTCCCCAGTGTGAAGTCGCTTGTGTGACTGCAGGGTGGATAACCGAGCAAATCCCTTCCCACACTCAGAGCAGGTGAATGGCCTCTCCCCAGTGTGAACTCGCTGGTGTCTCAGCAGATCGGATGAACAAGTGAATCCCTTACCACACTGTGAGCAGGTGAACGGCCTCTCCCCAGTGTGAATTCGCTGGTGTGTTAGCAGGTTGGATGAACAAACGAATTGCTTCCCACACTCAGAGCAGGTGAACGGCCTCTCCCCAGTGTGAACTCGCTGGTGTGTCAGCAGATTGGATGACTCAGTGAATCGCTTCCCACACTCGGGACAGGTGAACGGCCTCCTCCCAGTGTGAAGTCGCTGGTGTCTCAGCAGGTTGGATGACTCAGTGAATCGCTTCCCACACTCAGAGCAGGTGAACGGCCTCTCCCCAGTGTGAACTCGCTGGTGTTTCAGCAAGACAGATGACCCAGTGAATCCTTTCCCACACTCAGAGCAGGTGAACGGTCTCTCCCCAGTGTGAACTCGCTGGTGTTTCAGCAGGTCGGATGACCCAGTGAATCCTTTCCCACACTCAGAGCAGGTGAACGGCCTCTCCCCAGTGTGAACTCGCTTGTGTGACTGCAGGGTGGATAACTGAGTGAATCGCTTCCCACACTGTGAGCAGGTGAACGGCCTCTCCCCAGTGTGAACTCGCTGGTGTCTCAGCAGATCGGATGAACAAGTGAATCCCTTCTCACACTTTGAGCAGGTGAACGGTCTCTCCCCAGTGTGAACTCGCTGGTGTGACTGCAGGGTGGATAACTGAGTGAATCCCTTCCCACACTGTGAGCAGGTGAACGGCCTCTCCCCAGTGTGAACTCGCTGGTGTGTCAGCAGGTTGGATGAACAAATGAATCGCTTCCCACACATGGGGCAGGTGAACGGCCTCTCCCCAGTGTGAACTCGATGGTGTGTCAGCAGGTGGGATGACTGAGTGAATCGCTTCCCACACTCGGGACAGGTGAACGGCCTCTCCCCAGTGTGAACTCGCTGGTGAGCTACAAGTTGGGATAACTCAGTAAATCCCTTCCCACACACGGGGCAGGTGAACGGCCTCTCCCCAGTGTGACTGCGTCGATGAATTTCCAGCAGGGAGGGGGAATGGAATCCCTTTCCACAGTCCCCACATTTCCACGGTTTCTCCGTGGTGCGGGTGTCCTTGTGACTCTCCATGTTGGATGATCAGTTGAAGCCTCGCCCACACACACAACACGTTTACAGTTTCTCCCCGCTGTGAATGGTGCGATGTGTTTTCAGGCTGTGTAACTGGTTAAAGCTCTTTCCACAGTCAGTGCACTGGAACACTCACTCGGGTGTGTGTCTCGGTGCTTTTCCAGTCACACTGATATTTGAAATCTATTCCCACAGACAGAACAGACAAACATTTCTCCTTCCACTTTCAAAGGCCGATGATATTCAGGTCCTGATGAAACGATTGACTCCGTCAGATCTTGACGCGATGTTTGGTTTGTGTTTCCTGTCTGAAAATCTCCCCTTCTAATACTCTGTAAAAGGAGATAACAAAACTCATCACTGTCAGTACAAGACAGAAATTCAAAATAGACACATCTAGTTTCCATGGAACATTCTTTCCTCTCTGGTTCTTCCAAAGCTGTAAATCCCTGTCCCACACATTGTCCCTCCTGCTGTGCTGAAATCCAAATCAACACACATTTCTAGACTGTTTCTCCTCCACTCCCAGTTATAACCACCAATTCTGGCTGGGTTCAGTTCCACACTCACTGGTTCCCCTCCCTCTCCGTCCCTTGATAGAAACATAGAAATTAGGTGCAGGAGCAGGCCATTTGGCCCTTTGAGCCTGCACCGCCATTCAATAAGATCATGGCTGATCATTCAACCTCAGTACCTCTTTCCTGCTTTCTCTCTATACCACTTGATTCCTTTGCCCGTAAGGGCCATATCTAACTCCCCTTTGAATATATCTAACGAATTGGCCTCAACAACTTTCTGCGGTAGAGAATTCCACAAGTTAACCACTCGCTGAGTGAAGAAGTTTCTCTTCATCACATTTCTAAATGGCTGACCCCTTATTCTTAGACTGTGACCCCTGTGGAAATGTATTTTTATCTAAGCTGATACCATACGGTATTTGTGTGCCTTTTGATTAAAATGGAGTCCTGGCCCTTCCAGAACTTTCTGCATTTTAGCAGCCAGCTTATTATGAACAGCTAAACCTGCTGTTAGATGGCTGATGGTTATCAGACAGCTAGGAGACAAGTCATGCTGAGACAAGTAACCCCCCATGGTGCTCTCCTATTGTCTACACTACAGGAGTTCCATGTCACCCCACCCTTATCTTCTAGCCATTATCTCTTTCCTTTACCTCATCCATTTGAAGCAAACAGGTAAACTGACCAGGAGATTGGATAATCCTGATACAATACAAGACAGGTGATAGCCCATTACCTATGACTCATGGAGTAATGGCCGTTTGGCTTTCTGATAACCCTGACAAAAGGGAATATCTTGACACCATTTCAGTACCAGGATATAGTAATTAACTCTTTATCTGTATTCACTGACTGTGAGACAGAGCAATACACAGGGAGAGGCCAGATCTTGGGTTTTACTGTATAAATATCTTGTGAAGCTGTACCATTGCGGAGGTTTCATTTTAGCCCTTGACTGAGTGAAACTTACCCCTTGCGAGCAAGTAAATTAAAAGGGAAACTTCCATCGGAGCTGTAAGTGTCGGAGTCATTCTTTTCGGAGGTCGAGATTTCGACAGTTATTGGAGGTTCCACCGAGATGCATACTCTCTGTTCTGTGAGTAAAACGGATACAGGCATAGTGCCTCTCCAGTGAAAGGCTTCGGTGGCCAAACAAGGTGAGCCTTTGCTCACAAGAGGTTTCTTCACTGTTGAATCGCAGATGTAATCTGTTGTCCACAGCTGAGGTACTGCATCTACAAGACTCGGCATTTAAAAGTTAAAGGTATTTTTTTTATAACCATTTCTTTCTCAGCTCGCCAGCAGAAGAGAACAGGTTCTGGAAAAAATCTCGAGACAGCCCGGGGAAGGTTTCAGTAGGTAAGGAAGCGCTAGTCGATCGAAAAGGGTTCCAGGTTCTTATATGATAAGATTTTTATTGTAACGGCCAGGAGAAGTGGGCGTAGAGAACTCGGTTGGCCGAAAGGATTGTGAGATCAGAAACTGTGGGAAAATCTTAATCATCCAGAATGGGTGCCGGAGCAAGTTAAAACACCACAAAAGGCACACCAGCCTATGTCATGCTCCAGAATTGTGGTCAGTCTTCAATTGACCAAAGAAACAAAAACCAGTAAAGTGGACTAAGGGTGAAAACAGGCCATTTCCACCCGATGGTTCATTTAATTTAGAGAGAACAACTTGTCTCCAGGAGTGTCTTATAAACAGAGATCCAAAAAAAAAAAGGAAAGTAATAGAAAAGGCCTGGGTTCCGATTCTTCAAGCCCATGTAAAATTAACAGAGGAAGTAAATTAAATTAAAAAAAAAAGAGAACCTGATAGTGACTTATGGATTCAAAAAAAAATGAAGCTAGCAAAAGAAAAAAGCTTTATTGAATGGAGAGAGACTTGTGAATGTCTTGTCTTTCAATGAGAGTGCGTGAATGTCTTGTCTTTGAATGAGAGTGCTTCTGTCTTTTTTCCTTGTGTCTGGAAGCCTGTTTGGAAAGGTTGTGGAACTGCCTGTTTGTTTTAGCTCCACCCACTTTTTCAAACAAAGTGAAGTTTTTTTTTAACCCTTCATAGTGTTGTCCTGTATGTGGGAAGTTTAAGACATTTTAAGTTAGAAGCGCAGGTGTGGATTTATTCGGATGAGAGGTTACGGAGCTGGGAAATGCACAAAGGATAGGTTGTTGAGACATGGTCCCGGTGGTTAAAAGTTGTAATGCTTTTTTTAAAAAAAGCCTTTGTGGGTCTCTCGAGGTGCAGGCTGGGGGAGTACACTCTCATTGTCCTTGGTGTAAAATCTTGGTACAAAAGCTTCTAACTCAGTAGGGGGAGATTTTTTTGGATAAAGAGTGGCAGTACAATAGTTGAATTGGGATTTTGAGATATTTCAGGTGATCTCTTGATCAACATTTTGGGTGTATTGGAAAAATCTTGGGTTTGGAAGCCTTTTAATAAAATTAGAAAACAAGTACTTTACATTCTGTGATCTGTGAATCACTATAAGCATAAATGAGAAGTCCGTGTAACACACAGATTTGTCCAGTTCAGAAGCCCACACAAATGGAGGTTTGTCCATGACCTACGAGCTGTGAATGAATCTACTATATTCTCACAATGCTTAAAGGATGTGGAATGAAGTATCCCGGAATGCTTTCCAGAACCTTAAGCAGTCCCTCACTTCAGCACCCGCCTTGGGATTACCAGATTACACTAAGCTATTCAACTTATTTGTGCATCACAAGTCGGGTTTTGCACAATCTGTTTTGACTCAGTTACATGGGGACAGGCAGCGACCGGTAGCGTATTTCAGTACCCAACTAGACCCAGTGGCACGCGGACTACCAGGATGTCTTCCTTCGTTGGCAGCAGCTTATTATGCTATGCAACAGGCTCAGCCAATAACTCTAAATCATCAGACCATTTTGTATATCCCACACTCTGTCGAGATTTTACTTACTAAATGTGCCACCCAACACCTAACCTCCGCAAGAACCACCAAATACGAGGTCGAACTGTTATCAAATCCGAACCTTGTCATCAAAAGATGCACTACCTTAAATCCAGCCACTCTACTCCCCACGGAAGACGACGGCGAACCCCATTCATGTGAAATGGTAACCGAATTAGTGACTAAACCACGTATCAATCTAACAGATGTACCAATGTGTAACCCTGAGCTAATGTACTATGTTGACGGATCAGACTTACGAAATGATAAGGGCCAACCTAGAGCGGCTTATGCAATTGTAACTCAGTTTAATGTTGTCGAAACAGCCTCTCTTCCAGACTCCTTTTCAGCCCAACAAGCCGAATTGTTTGCGTTAACTCGAGCCTGTATTCTGGCTGAAGGACACACAGTTAATATCTACACTGACTCCAGGTATGCTTTTGGGGTATCACATGACTATGGACAAATTTGGAAGATTCGCGGGTACCTGACTTCTTCAGGAACCCCTATCAAAAATGCAGAACAAGTGGAAAATCTCCTGCGAGCCATTCAATGCCCCTTAAAACTTGCCATTATCAAATGCCAAGCACATACAGGCCAGTCGAATGAGGTGGCACTCGGGAATGCCAGAGCTGATAATGCAGCTAAGTCAGCAGCTCTGTCGAAAGGGGGGATGCAGGTGTCATTGTTCCCACTAAGGAAAAATAATTGCTCAGACCCGCCACCCACTATTAATGACGTGCTGGCCTTTCAGACACAGGCCAGTACGGAGGAGGTGGTGACCTGGACGAAGGATCAATGTTATAAAAATCCAGAAGGAATATGGGTTCACCATGACGGCCGCGTGGTGGCCCCTAGATCCTTACTTCCATGGATTGCCCGATGTGTTCATACATTCACACATGCAGGCAAAGGGGGATTGGCAGATTATATTTTGGCAACTTGGTATGCACCAGGTATTTCGGCAATTGCAAAACAAATCTGTGAAAATTGTGTTACCTGTCAGACAATGAATCCGGGTAAGACGGAAAAAGTAGAATCTGCCTCCCACCCAAATCCAGTCGGGCCTTTTGTACATTTACAAATGGATTTTATTGAATTACCTATGTGTATGGGATTCAAGTATGTATTAGTTATTGTAGATGTGTTCTCTAGATGGATTGAAGCCTTTCCATGTAAAAAGGCCGATGCCACTACTGTTGCTAAATGTTTGTTAAAAGAAATTGTACCGCGCTTCGGAATCCCTGCTAAGCTTTCCAGTGATAACGGGTCACATTTCACGGGAACTGTCATAAGAGAAATGTGTAAAGCTTTACAGATTAATCAACGTTTTCATTGCAGTTATCATCCACAATCAGCTGGACTTGTTGAAAGATATAATGGAATGCTTAAAAATAAGCTGGCAAAACTATGCAATGACACTGGACTGAAATGGACAGAACTGCTGCCCTTAGCTTTGATGGTAATGCGATCTGCAACCAACAGAACAACAGGCTTGTCACCACATGAGATAGTTATGGGACGTCCCCAACGACTACCTTTTACAGCACCATTTACTGCAAAACAGATGGACATCCACAAAATGGAGGAAAATATGTTGAATTATTGTATTGCACTAACCAAATGTATTTCCAGCTTTCATTCACAGGTAAAGGAAGCCCAAGTCAAGCCAGCGGAAGGGAAGTGTCATAACCTGGAGCCAGGGGAATTCGTTTACATCAAGATTTTTAAAAGGAAAAGCAGTCTACAGCCAAGATTCGAAGGACCATACCAGGTCCTGCTGGCGACCAATACTGCAATCAAGGTAAAGGAAAGACCAACATGGATCCACGCATCCCATTGCAAACGGGCACCCGACCAGGAGGAAGGGACGAAGGAATCAGAGGAACAGAAAAAGGAAGACTGAATAAAGAACTGTATGGACTATGGGGACTGATGGTGCTGGGCTTGACAGGGTTTTACTTCACATTATTGATTACACCAGGGGTACAGACCCACCACCGAAGGGAATTGCACGTAAACGTATTTATGGCACTGAGTCATAGGTATGCTCAAGAAAGAAACTTGTCGAGTTGTTGGATATGTTCCCATGTACCTGTCCACTCCAGGGGGGTATTCCCATGAGATCTGTCCCCTTTAACGAATCAGAAATGGTAGAATGGTTGACAGTGCAAAACAGGACAAAACTAACTAAGGGGCCAGAAACAAAGGAGCAAACAGAATGGAGGTCGGCAGGGTTTAATCTTACAGCCTTCCAGGGATGGTACCAGCCCAATTATTATAATAACCATCAGCCTCCCTTCCTAAGCATTACTCCCAGAATAGGAAATCCTGAGGGTATAATATGCCTAGTGAGTAATGAAACTAAAAGAAATGGAAATGGAGAGACTGTACAAGATCAGAATGGATTGAGTTGTCCTTGTGAAGGACAAAATGGGGGAATGTGGAAATGTATTTTTATCTAAGCTGATACCATACGGTATTTGTGTGCCTTTTGATTAAAATGGAGTCCTGGCCCTTCCAGAACTTTCTGCATTTTAGCAGCCAGCTTATTATGAACAGCTAAACCTGCTGTTAGATGGCTGATGGTTATCAGACAGCTAGGAGACAAGTCATGCTGAGACAAGTAACCCCCCATGGTGCTCTCCTATTGTCTACACTACAGGAGTTCCATGTCACCCCACCCTTATCTTCTAGCCATTATCTCTTTCCTTTACCTCATCCATTTGAAGCAAACAGGTAAACTGACCAGGAGATTGGATAATCCTGATACAATACAAGACAGGTGATAGCCCATTACCTATGACTCATGGAGTAATGGCCGTTTGGCTTTCTGATAACCCTGACAAAAGGGAATATCTTGACACCATTTCAGTACCAGGATATAGTAATTAACTCTTTATCTGTATTCACTGACTGTGAGACAGAGCAATACACAGGGAGAGGCCAGAACTTGGGTTTTACTGTATAAATATCTTGTGAAGCTGTACCATTGCGGAGGTTTCATTTTAGCCCTTGACTGAGTGAAACTTACCCCTTGCGAGCAAGTAAATTAAAAGGGAAACTTCCATCGGAGCTGTAAGTGTCGGAGTCATTCTTTTCGGAGGTCGAGATTTCGACACCCCTGGTTCTGGAACTCCCCAGTAACGGGAACATTCTTCTTGCATCTAACTTGTCCAATCCCGTCAGAATTTTATGTTTCTATGAGATCCCTTCTCATTCTTCTAAACTCCAGTGGATACAAACCCAGTTGATCCAATCTCTCCTCCTATGTCAGTCCTGCCATCCCGGGAATCAGTCTGGTGAACCTTCGCTGCACTCCCTCAAGAACGTCCTTCCTCAGATTCGGGGACCAAAACTGAACACAATATTCCAGGTGAGGCCTCACCAAGGCTCCGTACAACTGCAGTAAGACCTCCCTGCTCCTATACTCAAATCCACTAGCAATGAAGGCCAACATGCCATTTACCTTCTTCACCACCTGCTGTACCTGCATGCCAAACTTCAATGACTGATGTACCATGACACCCAAGTCTAGTTGCACCTCCCCTTTTCCTAATCTGTTACCATTCAGATAATATTCTGTCTTACTGTTCTTGCCACCAAAGTGGATAACCTCACATTTATCCACATTATACTGCATCTGCCATGCATTTGCCGACTCACCTAACCTATCCAAGTCCCACTGCAGTCTCTTAGCGTCCTACTCACAGCTCACACCTCCACCCAGCTTAGTGTCATCTGCAAACTAGGAGATATTACATTCAATTCCTTCATTTAAATCATTGATGTATATTGTAAATAGCTGGGGTCCCAGCACTGAACCCTGCGGCACCCCACTGGTCACTGCCTGCCATTCTGAAAAGGACCCGTTTATTCCGACTCTCTGCTTCCTGCCTGCCAACCAGTTCTCTATCCACGTTAATATGTTACCCCCAATATCATGTGCTTTAATTTTGCACACCAATCTCTTGTGTGGGACCTTGTCAAAAGCCTTTTGAAAGTCCAAATGCACCACATCCACTGGTTCTCCCTTGTCCACTCTACTAGTTACATCCTCAAAAAATTCTGGAAGATTTGTCAAGTATGATTTCCCTTTCATAAATCCATGCTGACTTGGACCAATCCTGTCACCGCTTTCCAAATGCGCTGCTATTTCATCTTTAATCATTGATTCCAACATTTTCGCCACCACCGCTGTCAGGCTAACCAGTCTATAATTCCCCGTTTTCTCTCTCCCTCCTTTTTAAAACAGTGGTGTTACATTAGCGACCCTCCAGTCCATAGGAACTGATCCAGAGTCAATAGAATTTGGAAAATGATCACCAATGCATCCACTAATTCTCAGGCCACTTCCTTAAGTACTCTGGAATGCAGCCTATCAGGCCCTGGTGATTTATCGGCCTTCAATCCCATCAATTTCCCGAACACAATTTCCTGACTAATAAGAATTTCCTTCAGTTCCTTCTTTTCGCTAGACCCTCGAATCCCTAGTATTTCCGGAAGGATATTTGTGTATTCCTTAATGAAGACAGATCCAAAGTATTTGTTCAATTAGTCTGCCATTTCTTTGTTCCCCATTATAAATTCACCCGATTCTGTCTGCAAAGGACCTACGTTGGTCTTCACTAATCTTTTTCTCTGGCTGCCTCTGGCTGGGTTCTGTTCTACAAAATTCTGACAGGATTGGACAGGTTCTGTTCTACAAGCACTGGTTCTGCTCCCTAATCTCTGTCCTCGCTCTTAAAGGTGCTGACTTTGGCTGGGTTCAGTTCCACATTCACTGGCTCCCCTCTCCTCCCCTGAAGACACTGACTCCGTCTGGGTTCAGTTCTACACTCACTGGTTCCCCTCCCTCTGCTCCCGTGAAGGTGCTGACTCCGTCTGGGTTCAGTTCTACACTCACTGGTTCCCCTCCCCTGAAGGTGCTGACTCCGTCTGGGTTCAGTTCTACACTCACTGGTTCCCCTCTCTCTCTCCCCCCTGCAGTTGCTGACTCTGGCTGGGTTCAGTTCTACACTCACTGGTTCCCCTCCCTCTCCCCCCTGAAGGTGCTGACTCTGGCTGGCTTCAGTTCTACACTCACTGGTTCCCCTCTCTCTCCCCACTGCAGTTGCTGACTCTGGCTGGGTTCAGTTCCACATTCACTGGTTCCCCTCCCTCTCCATCCCTGAAGGTGCTGACTCTGGCTGGGTTCAGTTCTACACTCACTGGTTCCCCTCCCTCTCCTCCCCTGAAGGTGCTGACTCTGGCTGGGTTCAGTTCCACACTCACTGGTTCCCCTCCCTCTCCGCCCCTGAAGATGCTGACTCTGGCTGGGTTCAGTTTTACTCTAACTGGTTCCCCTCCATCTCCTTCCCTGAAGGTGCTGACTCTGGCTGGGTTCAGTTCTACATTCACTGGTTCCCCTCCCTCTCCTCTCCTGAAGGTGCTCCCCAAGATGGTTTTTTATACCAGTATGTTGAGGAGCCTACTAGGGAACAGGCTATCCTAGATTGGGTATTGTGTAATGAGAAGGGGTTAATTAATAGTTTTGTTGTGTGGGGTCCTTTAGGGAAGAGTGACCATAACATGATTGAATTCTTTCTTAAGATGGAAAGTGAATTAGTCGAATCCGAAACTAGGTCCTAAATCTAAACAAAGGAAACTACGAAGGTATGAGGGATGAATTGGTTATGATAGTTTGGGAAGATTCATTAAAAGACATGACGATGTATAGGTAATGGCTAATATTTAAGGAACGAATTCATGAATTGCAACAGTTATACATTCCTTTCTGGCGTAAAAACACAAAAGGAAAAGTGGCCCAACTATGGCTAAATAAAAAAATGAAGGATAGTATTAGATCCAAAGAGGAGTTATACAAAGTTACCAGAAAAAGTAGCAAGCCTGAGGTTTGGGAGCAGTTTAAAATTCAGCAAAAAAGGACCAAGAGATTAATTATGAGGGGAAAAATAGAGTGAGAGAGTAAACTTGCAAGGAACATAAAAATCGGCTACAAAAGTTTCTACAAGTATGTAAAAAGAAAAAGATTAGTAAAGAAAAATGTAGGGCCTTTGCAGACAGAAACAGGAGAATTTGTAATGGGGAACAAGGAAATGGCAGAACAATTAAATAAATACTTTGGTTCTGTCTTCATGGAAGAGAACACAAATAACATCCCAGAAATGCTAGGGAACCAAGTGTGTAGTGAGCAAGAGGAATTAAAGGAAATGATTATTAGTAAGAAAATAGTGCTGGAGAAACTAATGGGACTGAAGGCAGATAAATCCCCAGGGCCTGATGATCTGTATCCCAGAGTACTAAAAGAGGTAGCCATGGAAATAGTGGATGCAATGGTTGTCATCTTACAAAATTCTATAGATTATGGAACAGATTCTGCAGATTGGAGGGTGGCAAATGTAACCAAATGATCTAAAAAAGGAGGGAGAGAGAAAACGGGGAACTACAGACCGGATAGCCTGTCATCAGTAGTAGGGAAAATGCTGGAGTCTATTATGAAGGATGTGATAACGGCACACTTAGATAATATCAACAGGATTAAACAAAGTCAACATGGAATTATGAAAGGAAAATCATGTTTGACAAACATACTGGAGTTTTTTGAGGATGTAACTGATAGCATAGATAAGGGAGAACCAGTGGATGTAGTGTATTTGGATTTTCAGAAGGCATTTGATGAAGTCCTACATAAGAGGTTAGTGTGTAAAATTAAAGCACCTAGGATTGGGGGCAATGTAATGGCATGGACTGAAAATTGGTTAACTGACAGGAAACAGAGAGTAGGAATAAACGGGTCTTTTTCCGGGGTGGCGGGCAGTGACTAGTGGGGTACCACAGGGATCAGTGCTTGGGCCCCAGCTATTCACAATATATATATTTGCTGCAAGGCGATTTAGATAGGTTGAGTGAGTGGGCAAACACATGGCAGATGCAGTATAATGTGGATAAATGTGAAGTTATCCACTTTGGGAGGAAAAACATAAGGACAAAGTATTATTTAAATGGTGATGGCTTGGGAAGTGTCGATGTACAGAGGAACCTGGGTGTCATAGAAACATTGAAAATAGGTGCAGGAGTAGGCCATTCGGCCCTTCAAGCCCGCACCGCCATTCAATAAGATCATGGCTGATCATTCCCTCAGTGCCCATTTCCTGCTTTCTCTCCATGGTCCTTGATCCCCTGAGCCGTAAGAACATAATAAGAACATAAGAATTAGGAACAGGAGTAGGCCATCTAGCCCCTCGAGCCTGCTCCGCCATTCAACAAGATCATGGCTGATCTGGCCGTGGACTCAGCTCCACTTACCCGCCCGCACCCCATAACCCGTAATTCCCTTATTGGTTAAAAATCTATCCATCTGTGATTTGAATACATTCAATGAGCTAGCCTCAACTGCTTCCTTGGGCAGAGAATTCCACAGATTCACAACCCTCTGGGAGAAGAAATTTCCTCTCAACTCGGTTTTAAATTGGCTCCCCCGTATTTTGAGGCTGTGTCCCCTAGTTCTAGTCTCCCCGACCAGTGGAAACAACCTCTCTGCCTCTATCTTGTCTATCCCTTTCATTATTTTAAATGTTTCTATAAGATCACCCCTCATCCTTCTGAGCTCCAACGAGTAAAGACCCAGTCTACTCAATCTATCATCATAAGGTAACCCCCTTATCTCCGGAATCAGCCGAGTGAATCGTTTCTGTACCCTCTCCAAAGCCAGTATATCCTTCCTTAAGTAAGGTGACCAAAACTGCACGCAGTACTCCAGGTGCGGCCTCACCAATAACCTGTACAGTTGCAGCAGGACCTCCCTGCTTTTGTACTCCATCCCTCTCGCAATGAAGGTCAACATTCCATTCGCCTTCCTGATTACCTGCTGCACCTGCAAACTAACTTTTTGGGATTCATGCACAAGGACCCCCAGGTCCCTCTGCACCGCAGCATGTTGTAATTTCTCCCCATTCAAATAATATTCCCTTTTAATGTTTTTTTTTTCCAAGGTGAATGATTTCACATTTTCCGACATTGTATTCCATCTGCCAAACCTTAGCCCATTCGCTTAACCTATCTAAATCTCTTTGCAGCCTCTCTGTGTCCTCGACACAACCCGCTTTCCCACTAATCTTTGTGTCATCTGCAAATTTTGTTACACTACACTCTGTCCCCTCTTCCAGGTCATCTATGTATATTGTAAACAGTTGTGGTCCCAGCACCGATCCCTGTGGCACACCACTAACCACCGATTTCCAACCCGAAAAGGACCCATTTATCCCGACTCTCTGCTTTCTGTTAGCCAGCCAATTCTCTATCCATGCTAATACATTTCCTCTGACTCCGCGTACCTTTATCTTCTGCAGTAACCTTTTGTGTGGCACCTTATCGAATGCCTTTTGGAAATCTAAATACACCACATCCATCGGTACACCTCTATCTACCATGCTTGTTACATCGTCAAAGCATTCCAATAAATTAGTTACACATGATTTCCCCTTCTTGAATCCATGCTGCGTCTGCTTGATTGCACTATTCCTATCCAGATGTCCCACTATTTCTTCCTTAATGATAGCTTCAAGCATTTTCCCCACTACAGATGTTAAACTAACCGGCCTATAGTTACCTGCCTTTTGTCTGCCCCCTTTTTTAAACAGAGGCGTTACATTAGCTGCTTTCCAATCCGATGGTACCTCCCCAGAGCCCAGAGAATTTTGGTAGATTATAACGAATGCGTCTGCTATAACTTCCGCCATCTCTTTTAATACCCTGGGATGCATTTCATCAGGACCAGGGGACTTGTCTACCTTGAGTCCCATTAACCTGTCCAGCACTACCCCCCTAGTGATAGTGATTGTCTCAAGGTCCTCCCTTCCCACATTCCCATGACCAGCAATTTTTGGCATGGTTTTTGTGTCTTCCACTGTGAAGACCGAAGCAAAATAATTGTTTAAGGTCTCAGCCATTTCCACATTTCCCATTATTAAATCCCCCTTCTCATCTTCTAAGGGACCAACATTTACTTTAGTCACTCTTTTCCGTTTTAGCTTTTATTATCTGTTTTGATGTTTTGCGCAAGTTTACTTTTGTAATCTATCTTTCCTTTCTTTATTGCTTTCTAAGTCATTCTTTGCTATCATTTAAAATTTTCCCAATCTTCTACTTTCCCACTAACCTTGGCCAGCTTATACGCATTGTTTTTTAATTTGATACTCTCCTTTATTTCCTTGATTATCCACGGCTGGTTATCCCTTCTCTTAACGCCCTTCTTTTTCAGTGGAATATATTTTTGTTGAGCACTATGAAAGAGCTCCTTAAAAGTCCTCCACTGTTCCTCAATTGTGCCACCATTTAGTCTGTGTTCCCAGTCTACTTTAGCCAACTCTGCCCTCATCCCACTGTAGTCCCCTTTGTTTAAGCATAGTACGCTCATTTGAGACACTACTTCCTCACCCTCAATCTGTGTTACAAATTCAACCATACTGTGATCACCCATTCCGAGAGGATCTTTTACTAGGAGATCATTTATAATTCCTGTCTCATTACACAGGACCAGATCTAAGATAGCTTGCTCCCTTATAGGTTCTGTAACATACTGTTCGAAGAAACAATCCCGTATGCATTCTATGAATTCCTCCTCAAGGCTACCCCGTGTGATTTGATTTGACCAATCGATATGTAGGTTAAAATCACCCATGATTACTGCCGTTCCTTTTTCACATGCCTCCATTATTCCCTTGATTATTGTGTGCCCCACCATGAAGTTATTATTTGGGGGCCTATAAACTACGCCCATCAGTGACTTTTTCCCCTTACTATCTCTAATCTCCACCCACAATGATTCAACATTTTGTTAATTAGAGCCAATATCGTCTCTCACAACTGCCCTGATATCATCCTTTATTAACAGAGCTACCCCACCTCCTTTCCCTTCTTGTCTATCTTTCCGAATTGTCAGATACCCCTGTATGTTTAATTCCCAGTCTTGGCCACCCTGCAACCACGTTTCTGTAATGGCCACCAAATCATACCCATTTGTAATGATTTGTGCCGTCAACTCATTTACTTTGTTTTGAATGCTGCGTGCGTTTAGGTAGAGTGTTTTAATACTAGTTTTTAAACCATGATTTTTAGTTTTGACCCCTCCTGCAGCCCTTTTATATTCATACATATTGGGCCCAAGTTTCCACATGATTTGCGCCTGATTTTTAGGAGCAACTGGTGGAGAACGGACTATCTCAGAAATCGCAATTCTCCACATTTTTTTTTCTGCAGTCCTAGTCAGCTCGAACAGTTCTACTTTGGAACAGAATTTTTTCTTCAAAAGGGGGTGTGTCCGGCCACTGACGCCTGATTTCAAAGTTTCCACAGTGAAAACGTACTCCAAATTAAAGTAGAATGGAGCAAGTGAAGATTTTTGTAGAACTGAAAAAACCTGTTCTACACATAAAAAATCAGGCGCAGGTTACAAATTAGGCGTCCAGAACGGGGAGGGGGGGAGAGGGGGGGAAGGGAAGTCATTAAATTCTACAATCAATCCTTATTTATACTTCAACAAATATTATACAAATAAATCCAACCTGAATAAACATTTATAAGCAAAGAAAAGATTAAATAAACCATCTTCCTACCTGTGTGAAAATGCTTCAGCCAGGGAGAATTCTGCAGCCGTTCGTGCCGCTGAGAGGGGGGGGGGGAGGAGAAAGCGGGTTGTTGCCGTGGAGGGGAGGGAGGGAGGGAGGGGCAGTAAGCAGGAAGCCTCAGTGCTGATGGCAATGTGCTTTTATTAAAAAATGTTTAAAAATTAAACAGCGACAAAGAACTACAAAAATGGCCGAGTGCCAATGTTTCCTTCACACTGAGCGTGTGCGAACGCTCCAACGCGCACGTGCAGCGTTGTCGGCAGGAAAAAAACTAATTTAAATAGTACCCGCCCCTCCCACTTACAAAATCGCCGCGAGTGTAGGCTCCGCCCCCCTGGGCGCCGCGCCAAACAGACAAGGAGCTGCAGGGCGCTCCAGAATAGCGCGTTTTTTTTTTGGCGCCATTTTAGGCACAAAAAACGGGCGCCCAGCTCGGAGGGACACCCGTTTTTTATCCTGTGGAAACTTGGGCCCATTGTCCCGTCCTATCACCTTGTGGTTTACACTTACCCCAGTGTTACTCTGCTCTGTTGCCTCCTGCCTTTCGCATTCTTTCTTGGGGTCCTGTTCATCTGAGCTCTCACCCACTCTAACTCGCTCAGAGCCCTCTCCTGGGTTTCCATCCCCCTGTTGAGGTGTAACCTGTCCGACTTGTACAGATCCCACCGACTCCAGAAGCGGTCCCAATTGTTCAGGAAACTAAAGCCCTCCCTCCTACACCAACGGGAGAGTGGAGAGCACCAGCTCCCACTGTCACAGGAGAGAGAGTGGAGAGCACCAGTTCCCACTGTCACAGGAGAGAGAGTGGAGAGCACCAGTTCCCACTGTCACAGGAGAGAGAGTGGAGAGCATCAGTTCCCACTGTCACAGGAGAGAGAGTGGAGAGCACCAGTTCCCACTGTCACAGGAGAGAGAGTGGAGAGCACCAGTTCCCACTGTCACAGGACAGAGAGTGGAGAGCACCAGTTCCCACTGTCACAGGAGAGAGAGTGGAGAGCACCAGTTCCCACTGTCACAGGAGAGAGAGTGGAGAGCATCAGTTCCCACTGTCACAGGAGAGAGAGTGGAGAGCACCAGTTCCCACTGTCACAGGAGAGAGAGTGGAGAGCACCAGTTCCCACTGTCACAGGAGAGAGAGTGGAGAGCACCAGTTCCCACTGTCACAGGACAGAGAGTGGAGAGCACCAGTTCCCACTGTCACAGGAGAGAGAGTGGAGAGCACCAGTTCCCACTGTCACAGGAGAGAGAGTGGAGAGCATCAGTTCCCACTGTCACAGGAGAGAGAGTGGAGAGCACCAGTTCCCACTGTCACAGGAGAGAGAGTGGAGAGCACCAGTTCCCACTGTCACAGGAGAGAGAGTGGAGAGCACCAGTTCCCGTTGTCACAGGACGAGAGAGTGGAGAGCACCAGTTCCAACTGTCACAGGACAGAGAGTGGAGAGCACCAGTTCCCACTGTCCCAGGACAAGAGAGTGGAGAGCACTAGTTCCCACTGTCACAGGACAGAGAGTGGAGAGCACCAGTTCCCACTGTCACAGGGCGAGAGAGTGGAGAGCACCAGTTCCCACTGTCACAGGAGAGAGAGTGGAGAGCACCAGTTCCCACTGTCACAGGAGAGAGAGTGGAGAGCATCAGTTCCCACTGTCACAGGAGAGAGAGTGGAGAGTACCAGTTCCCACTGTCACAGGAGAGAGAGTGGAGAGCACCAGTTCCCACTGTCACAGGAGAGAGAGTGGAGAGCACCAGTTCCCACTGTCACAGGACGAGAGAGTGGAGAGCACCAGTTCCAACTGTCACAGGTCAGAGAGTGGAGAGCACCAGTTCCCACTGTCCCAGGACAAGAGAGTGGAGAGCACTAGTTCCCACTGTCACAGGACAGAGAGTGGAGAGCACCAGTTCCCACTGTCACAGGACAGAGAGTGGAGAGCACCAGTTCCCACTGTCACAGGAGAGAGAGTGGAGAGCACCAGTTCCCACTGTCACAGGAGAGAGAGTGGAGAGCACCAGTTCCCACTGTCACAGGGCGAGAGAGTGGAGAGCACCAGTTCCCACTGTCACAGGAGAGTGGAGAGCACCAGTTCCCACTGTCACAGGAGAGAGAGTGGAGAGCACCAGCTCCCACTGTCACAGGAGAGAGAGTGGAGAGCACCAGTTCCCACTGTCACAGGACGGGAGAGTGGAGAGCACCAGTTCCCACTGTCGCAGGAGAGAGAGTGGAGAGCACCAGTTCAAACTGCCGCAAGAGAGAGTGGAGAGCACCAGTTCCCACTGTCACAGGACAGAGAGTGGAGAGCACCAGTTCCCACTGTCACAGGAGAGAGAGTGGAGAGCACCAGCTCCAACTGTCACAGGAGAGAGAGTGGAGAGCACCAGTTCCCACTGTCACAGGAGAGAGAGTGGAGAGCACTAGTTCCCACTGTCACAGGAGAGAGAGTGGAGAGCACCAGTTCCCACTGTCACAGGAGAGAGAGTGGAGAGCACTAGTTCCCACTGTCACAGGAGAGAGAGTGGAGAGCACCAGTTCCCACTGTCACAGGAGAGAGAGTGGAGCGCACCAGTTCCCACTGTCACAGGACGGGAGAGTGGAGAGCACCAGTTCCCACTGTCGCAGGACAGAGAGTGGAGAGCACCAGTTCCCACTGTCACAGGACAGAGAGTGGAGAGCACCAGTTCCCACTGTCACAGGACAGAGAGTGGAGAGCACCAGTTCCCACTGTCACAGGACAGAGAGTGGAGAGCGCCAGTTCCCACTGTCACAGGACAGAGAGTGGAGAGCACCAGTTCCCACTGTCACAGGAGAGAGAGTGGAGAGCACCAGTTCCCACTGTCACAGGAGAGAGAGTGGAGAGCACCAGCTCCAACTGGCACAGGACGAGAGAGTGGAGAGCACCAGTTCCCACTGTCACAGGACGGGAGAGTGGAGCACACCAGTTCACACTGTCACAGGACGGGAGAGTGGAGAGCATCAGTTCCCACTGTCACAGGACAGAGAGTGCAGAGCACCAGTTCCCACTGTCACAGGACAGAGAGAGGAGAGCACCAGTTCCCACTGTCACAGGACAGAGAGTGGAGAGCACCAGTTCCCACTGTCACAGGAGAGAGAGTGGAGAGCACCAGTTCCCACTGTCGCAGGAGAGAGAGTGGAGAGCACCAGTTCAAACTGTCGCAGGAGAGAGTGGAGAGCACCAGTTCCCACTGTCACAGGACAGAGAATGGAGAGCACCAGCTCCTACTGTCACAGGACAGAGAGTGGAGAGCACCAGTTCCCACTGTCACAGGACAGAGAGTGGAGAGCACCAGCTCCAACTGTCACAGGAGAGAGAGTGGAGAGCACCAGTTCCCACTGTCACAGGACGGGAGAGTGGAGAGCACCAGTTCCCACTGTCACAGGACAGAGAGTGGAGAGCACCAGCTCCAACTGTCACAGGAGAGAGAGTGGAGAGCACCAGTTCCCACTGTCACAGGACGGGAGAGTGGAGAGCACCAGTTCCCACTGTCACAGGACAGAGAGTGGAGAGCACCAGCTCCAACTGTCACAGGAGAGAGAGTGGAGAGCACCAGTTCCCACTGTCACAGGACGGGAGAGTGGAGAGCACCAGCTCCAACTGTCACAGGAGAGAAAGTGGAGAGCACCAGCTCCAACTGTCACAGGACAGAGAGTGGAGAGCGCCAGTTCCCACTGTCACAGGACAGAGAGTGGAGAGCACCAGTTCCCACTGTCACAGGACAGAGAGTGGAGAGCACCAGTTCCCACTGTCACAGGAGAGAAAGTGGAGAGCACCAGCTCCAACTGTCACAGGAGAGAAAGTGGAGAGCACCAGTTCCCACTGTCACAGGACAGAGAGTGGAGAGCACCAGTTCCCACTGTCACAGGAGAGAGAGTGGAGAGCACCAGTTCCAACTGTCACAGGAGAGAAAGTGGAGAGCACCAGCTCCAACTGTCACAGGACAGAGAGTGGAGAGCACCAGTTCCCACTGTCACAGGACAGAGAGTGGAGAGCGCCAGTTCCCACTGTCACAGGACAGAGAGTGGAGAGCACCAGTTCCCACTGTCACAGGAGAGAGAGTGGAGAGCACCAGTTCCCACTGTCACAGGACAGAGAGTGGAGAGCACCAGTTCCCACTGTCACAGGACAGAGAGTGGAGAGCACCAGTTCACACTGTCACAGGACGGGAGAGTGGAGAGCATCAGTTCCCACTGTCACAGGACAGAGAGTGCAGAGCACCAGTTCCCACTGTCACAGGACAGAGAGAGGAGAGCACCAGTTCCCACTGTCACAGGACAGAGAGTGGAGAGCACCAGTTCCCACTGTCACAGGAGAAAGAGTGGAGAGCACCAGTTCCCACTGTCACAGGACGGGAGAGTGGAGAGCACCAGTTCCCACTGTCGCAGGAGAGAGAGTGGAGAGCACCAGTTCAAACTGTCGCAGGAGAGAGTGGAGAGCACCAGTTCCCACTGTCACAGGACAGAGAATGGAGAGCACCAGCTCCTACTGTCACAGGACAGAGAGTGGAGAGCACCAGTTCCCACTGTCACAGGACAGAGAGTGGAGAGCACCAGTTCCCACTGTCACAGGACAGAGAATGGAGAGCACCAGTTCCAACTGTCACAGGAGA
Organism: Pristiophorus japonicus; assembly: GCF_044704955.1. Lineage (NCBI taxonomy): Eukaryota > Metazoa > Chordata > Chondrichthyes > Pristiophoridae > Pristiophorus > Pristiophorus japonicus. The sequence continues at coordinate 41,257 of NW_027251257.1, forward strand.
GAAAGTGCAGAGCACCAGTTCCAACTGTCACAGGACAGAGAGTGGAGAGCACCAGTTCCCACTGTCACAGGACAGAGAGTGGAGAGCACCAGTTCCCACTGTCACAGGAGAGAGAGTGGAGAGCACCAGTTCCCACTGTCACAGGAGAGAGAGTGGAGAGCACCAGCTCCAACTGGCACAGGACGAGAGAGTGGAGAGCACCAGTTCCCACTGTCACAGGACGGGAGAGTGGAGCGCACCAGTTCCCACTGTCACAGGACGAGAGAGTGTAGAGCACCAGTTCCCACTGTCACAGGACGGGAGAGTGGAGAGCACCAGTTCCCACTGTCACAGGGCGAGAGAGTGGAGAGCACCAGTTCCCACTGTCACAGGAGAGAGAGTGGAGAGCACCAGTTCCCACTGTCACAGGAGAGAGAGTGGAGAGCACCAGCTCCAACTGGCACAGGACGAGAGAGTGGAGAGCACCAGTTCCCACTGTCACAGGACGGGAGAGTGGAGCGCACCAGTTCCCACTGTCACAGGACGAGAGAGTGGAGAGCACCAGTTCCCACTGTCGCAGGAGAGAGAGTGGAGAGCACCAGTTCCCACTGTCACAGGAGAGAGAGTGGAGAGCACCAGTTCCCACTGTCACAGGAGAGAGAGTGGAGAGCACCAGTTCCCACTGTCACAGGACAGAGAGTGGAGAGCACCAGTTCCCACTGTCACAGGACAGAGAGTGGAGAGCACCATTTCCCACTGTCACAGGAGAGAGAGTGGAGAGCACCAGTTCCCACTGTCACAGGAGAGAGAGTGGAGAGCACCAGTTCCCACTGTCACAGGAGAGAGAGTGGAGAGCACTAGTTCCCACTGTCACAGGAGAGAGAGTGGAGAGCACCAGTTCCCACTGTCACAGGAGAGAGAGTGGAGCACACCAGTTCCCACTGTCACAGGACGGGAGAGTGGAGAGCACCAGTTCCCACTGTCGCAGGACAGAGAGTGGAGAGCACCAGTTCCCACTGTCACAGGACAGAGAGTGGAGAGCACCAGTTCCCACTGTCACAGGACAGAGAGTGGAGAGCACCAGTTCCCACTGTCACAGGACAAAGAGTGGAGAGCACCAGTTCCCACTGTCACAGGACAGAGAGTGGAGAGCGCCAGTTCCCACTGTCACAGGACAGAGAGTGGAGAGCACCAGTTCCCACTGTCACAGGACAGAGAGTGGAGAGCACCAGTTCCAACTGTCACAGGACAGAGAGTGGAGAGCACCAGTTCCCACTGTCACAGGACAGAGAGTGGAGAGCACCAGTTCCCACTGTCACAGGACAGAGAGTGGAGAGCACCAGCTCCCACTGTCACAGGACAGAGAGTGGAGAGCACCAGTTCCCACTGTCACAGGAGAGAGAGCGGAGAGCACCAGTTCCAACTGTCAAAGGACAGAGAGTGGAGAGCACCAGTTCCCACTGTCACAGGACAGAGAGTGGAGAGCACCAGTTCCCACTGTCACAGGAGAGAGAGTGGAGAGCACCAGTTCCCACTGTCACAGGAGAGAAACATAGAAACATAGAAAATAGGTGCAGGAGCAGGCCATTCAGCCCTTCTAGCCTGCACCGCCATTCAATGAGTTCATGGCTGAACATGCAACTTCAGTACCCCATTCCTGCTTTCACGCCACACCCCTTGATCCCCCGAGTAGTAAGGACTTCATCTAACTCCCTTTTGAATATATTTAGTGAATTGGCCTCAACTACTTTCTGTGGTAGAGAATTCCACAGGTTCACCACTCTCTGGGTGAAGAAGTTTCTCCTCATCTCGGTCCTAAATGGCTTACCCCTTATCCTTAGACTGTGACCCCTGGTTCTGGACTTCCCCAACATTGGGAACATTCTTCCTGCATCCAACCTGTCCAAACCCGTCAGAATTTTAAACGTTTCTATGAGGTCCCCTCTCACTCTTCTGAACTCCAGTGAATACAAGCCCAGTTCATCCAGTCTTTCTTGATAGGTCAGTCCCACCATCCCGGGAATCAGTCTGGTGAATCTTCGCTGCACTCCCTCAATAGCAAGAACGTCCTTCCTCAAGTTAGGAGACCAAAACTGTACACAATACTCCAGGTGTGGCCTCACCAAGGCCCTATACAACTGTAGCAACACCTCCCTGCCCCTGTACTCAAATCCCCTCGCTATGAAGGCCAACATGCCATTTGCCTTCTTAACCGCCTGCTGTACCTGCATGCCAACCTTCAATGACTGATGTACCATGACACCCAGGTCTCGTTGCACCTCCCCTTTTCCTAATCTGTCACCATTCAGATAATAGTCTGTCTCTCTGTTTTTACCACCAAAGTGGATAACCTCACATTTATCCACATTATACTTCATCTGCCACGCATTTGCCCACTCACCTAACCTATCCAAGTCACTCTGCAGCCTCATAGCATCCTCCTCGCAGCTCACACTGCCACCCAACTTAGTGTCATCCGCAAATTTGGAGATACTACATTTAATCCCCTCGTCTAAATCATTAATGTTCAATGTAAACAGCTGGGGCCCCAGCACAGAACCTTGCGGTATCCCACTAGTCACTGCCTGCCATTCTGAAAAGTACCCATTTACTCCTACTCTTTGCTTCCTGTCTGACAACCAGTTCTCAATCCACGTCAGCACACTACCCCCAATCCCATGTGCTTTAACTTTGCACATTAATCTCCTGTGCGGGACCTTGTCGAAAGCCTTCTGAAAGTCCAAATATACCACATCAACTGGTTCTCCTTTGTCCACTTTACTGGAAACATCCTCAAAAAATTCCAGAAGATTTGTCAAGCATGATCTCCCTTTCACAAATCCACGCTGACTTGGACCTATCATGTCACCATTTTCCAAATGCGCTGCTATGACATCCTTAAAAATTTATTCCATCATTTTACCCACTACTGAGGTCAGGCTGACCGGTCTATAATTCCCTGCTTTCTCTCTCCCTCCTTTTTTAAAAAGTGGGGTTACATTGGCTACCCTCCACTCGATAGGAACTGATCCACAGTCAATGGAATGTTGGAAAATGACTGTCAATGCATCCGCTATTTCCAAGACCACCTCCTTAAGTACTCTGGGATGCAGTCCATCAGGCCCTGAGGATTTATCGGCCTTCAATCCCATCAATTTCCCCAACACAATTTCCCGACTAATAAAGATTTCCCTCAGTTCCTCCTCCCTACTAGACCCTCTGACACCTTTTATATCCGGAAGGTTGTTTGTCTCCTCCTTAGTGAATACTGAACCAAAGTACTTGTTCAATTGGTCTGCCATTTCTTTGTTCCCCGTTATGACTTCCCCTGATTCTGACTGCAGGGGACCTACGTTTGTCTTTACTAACCTTTTTCTCTTTACATACCTATAGAATCTATTGTAATCCGCCTTAATGTTCCCTGCAAGCTTCCTCTCGTACTCTATTTTCCCTGCCCTAATCAAACCCTTTGTCCTCCTCTGCTGAGTTCTAAATTTCTCCCAGTCCCCAGGTTCGCTGCTATTTCTGGCCAATTTGTATGCCACTTCCTTGGCTTTAATACTATCCCTGATTTCCCTAGATAGCCACGGTTGAGCCACGAGAGAGAGTGGAGAGCACCAGTTCCCACTGTCACAGGACGGGAGAGTGGAGAGCACCAGTTCCAACTGTCGCAGGAGAGAGAGTGGAGAGCACCAGTTCCCACTGTTACAGGACATAGAGTGGAGAGCACCAGTTCCCACTGTCACAGGAGAGAGAGTGGAGAGCACCAGTTCCCACTGTCACAGGACGAGAGAGTGGAGAGCACCATTTCCCACTGTCACAGGACAGAGAGTGGAGAGCACCAGTTCCCACTGTCACAGGACAGAGAGTGGAGAGCACCAGTTCCCACTGTCACAGGACAGAGAGTGGAGAGCACCAGTTCCAACTGTCACAGGACAGAGAGTGGAGAGCACCAGTTCCCACTGTCACAGGACAGAGAGTGGAGAGCACCAGTTCCCACTTTCACAGGACAGAGAGTGGAGAGCACCAGTTCCCACTGTCACAGGACAGAGAGTGGAGAGCACCAGTTCCAACTGTCGCAGGAGAGAGAGTGGAGAGCACCAGTTCCCACTGTCACAGGAGAGAGAGTGGAGAGCACCAGTTCCCACTGACACAGGAGAGAAACATAGAAACATAGAAAATAGGTGCAGGGGTAGGCCATTCAGCCCTTCTAGCCTGCACCGCCATTCAATGAGTTCATGGCTGAACATGAAACTTCAGTACCCCCTTCCTGCTTTCACGCCATACCCCTTGATCCCCCGAGTAGTAAGGACTTCATCTAACTCCCTTTTGAATATATTTAGTGAATTGGCCTCAACTACTTTCTGTGGTAGAGAATTCCACAGGTTCACCACTCTCTGGGTGAAGAAGTTTCTCCTCATCTCGGTCCTAAATGGCTTACCCCTTATCCTTAGACTGTGACCCCTGGTTCTGGACTTCCCCAACATTGGGAACATTCTTCCTGCATCCAACCTGTCCAAACCCGTCAGAATTTTAAACGTTTCTATGAGGTCCCCTCTCACTCTTCTGAACTCCAGTGAATACAAGCCCAGTTCATCCAGTCTTTCTTGATAGGTCAGTCCCACCATCCTGGGAATCAGTCTGGTGAATCTTCGCTGCACTCCCTATAGCAAGAACGTCCTTCCTCAAGTTAGGAGACCAAAACTGTACGCAATACTCCAGGTGTGGCCTCACCAAGGCCCTATACAACTGTAGCAACACCTCCCTGCCCCTGTACTCAAATCCCCTCGCTATGAAGGCCAACATGCCATTTGCCTTCTTAACCGCCTGCTGTACCTGCATGCCAACCTTCAATGACTGATGTACCATGACACCCAGGTCTCGTTGCACCTCCCCTTTTCCTAATCTGTCACCATTCAGATAATAGTCTGTCTCTCTGTTTTTACCACCAAAGTGGATAACCTCACATTTATCCACATTATACTTCATCTGCCACGCATTTTCCCACTCACCTCACCTATCCAAGTCACTCTGCAGCCTCATAGCATCCTCCTCGCAGCTCACACTGCCACCCAACTTAGTGTCATCCGCAAATTTGGAGATACTACATTTAATCCCCTCGTCTAAATCATTAATGTACAATGTAAACAGCTGGGGCCCCAGCACAGAACCTTGCGGTACCCCACTAGTCACTGCCTGCCATTCTGAAAAGTACCCATTTACTCCTACTCTTTGCTTCCTGTCTGACAACCAGTTCTCAATCCACGTCAGCACACTACCCCCAATCCCATGTGCTTTAACTTTGCACATTAATCTCCTGTGCGGGACCTTGTCGAAAGCCTTCTGAAAGTCCAAATATACCACATCAACTGGTTCTCCTTTGTCCACTTTACTGGAAACATCCTCAAAAAATTCCAGAAGATTTGTCAAGCATGATCTCCCTTTCACAAATCCATGCTGACTTGGACCTATCATGTCACCATTTTCCAAATGCGCTGCTATGACATCCTTAATAATTGATTCCATCATTTTACCCACTACTGAGGTCAGGCTGACTGGTCTATAATTCCCTGCTTTCTCTCTCCCTCCTTTTTTAAAAAGTGGGGTTACATTGGCTACCCTCCACTCGATAGGAACTGATCCACAGTCAATGGAATGTTGGAAAATGTCTGTCAATGTATCCGCTATTTCCAAGGCCACCTCCTTAAGTACTCTGGGATGCAGTCCATCAGGCCCTGGGGATTTATCGGCCTTCAATCCCATCAATTTCCCCAACACAATTTCCCGACTAATAAAGATTTCCCTCAGTTCCTCCTCCCTACTAGACCCTCTGACACCTTTTATATCCGGAAGGTTGTTTGTCTCCTCCTTAGTGAATACTGAACCAAAGTACTTGTTCAATTGATCTGCCATTTCTTTGTTCCCCGTTATGACTTCCCCTGATTCTGACTGCAGGGGACCTACGTTTGTCTTTACTAATCTTTTTCTCTTTACATACCTATAGAAACTTTTGCAATCCGCCTTAATGTTCCCTGCAAGCTTCTTCTCAGACTCCATTTTCCCTGCCCTAATCAAATCCTTTGTCCTCCTCTGCTGAGTTCTAAATTTCTCCCAGTCCCCGGGTTCGCTGCAATTTCTGGCCAATTTGTATGCCACTTCCTTGGCTTTAATACTATCCCTGATTTCCCTAGATAGCCACGGTTGAGCCACGAGAGAGAGTGGAGAGCATCAGTTCCCACTGTCACAGGACGGGAGAGTGGAGAGCACCAGTTCCAACTGTCACAGGACAGAGAGTGGAGAGCACCAGTTCCCACTGTCGCATGAGAGAGAGTGGAGAGCACCAGTTCCCACTGTCACAGGACAGAGAGTGGAGAGCAGCAGTTCCCACTGTCACAGGAGAGAGATTGGAGAGCACCAGTTCCCACTGTCACAGGACAGAGAATGGAGAGCACCAGTTCCAACTGTCACAGGACAGAGAGTGGAGAGCACCAGTTCCCACTGTCACAGGAGAGAGAGTGGAGAGCACCAGTTCCCACTGTCACAGGACAGAGAGTGGAGAGCACCAGCTCCCACTGTCACAGGAGAGAGAGTGGAGAGCACCAGCTCCCACTGTCACAGGACGAGAGAGTGGAGAGCACCAGTTCCAACTGTCACAGGAGAGAGAGTGGAGAGCACCAGCTCCCACTGTCACAGGACGAGAGAGTGGAGAGCACCAGTTCCCACTGTCACAGGACGGGAGAGTGGAGAGCACCAGTTCCAACGGTCGCAGGACAGAGAGTGGAGAGCACCAGTTCCCACTGTTACAGGACGGGAGAGTGGAGAGCACCAGCTCCAACTGGCACAGGAGAGAGAGTGGAGAGCACCAGTTCCCACAGGTGGGAAGATGGTTTATTTAATCTTTTCTTTGCTTATAAATGTTTATTCAGGTTGGATTTATTTGTATAATATTTGTAGAAGTATAAATAAGATTGATTGTAGAATTTAATGACTTCCCTTCCCCCCTCTCCCCCCCTCCCCGTTCTGGACGCCTAATTTGTAACCTGCGCCTGATTTTTTAATGTGTAGAACAGGTTTTTTCAGTTCTACAAAAATCTTCACTTGCTCCATTCTACTTTAGTTTGGAGTACGTTTTCATTGTGGAAACTTTGAAATCAGACGTCAGTGGCCGGACACGCCCCCTTTTGAAGAAAAAATTCTGTTCCAAAGTAGAACTGTTCTACCTGACTAGAACTGCAGAAAAAAAAATGTGGAGAATTGCGATTTCTGAGATAGTCCGTTCTCCACCAGTTGCTCCAAAAAATCATGTGCAAATCATGTGGAAACTTGTGCCCATCGTCTTATACGTTTCAATAAGATCACCTCTCATTCTTCCGAATTCCAATGAGTAGAGGCCCAACCTCCTCAACCTTTCCTCAGAAGTCAACCCCCTCATCTCCGGAATCAACCTCGTGAACCTTCTCTGAACTGCCTCCAAAGCAAGTATATCCTTTTGTAATTATGGAAACCAAAACTGCACGCAGTATTCCAGGTGTGGCCTCACCAATACCCTGTATAACTGTAGCAAGACTTCCCTGCTTTTATACTCCATGCCCTTTGCAATAAAGGCCAAGATTCCATTGGCCTCCCTGGTCACTTGCTGTACCTGCATACTAACCTTTTGTGTTTCAAGCACCAGGACCTCCAGGTCCTGCTGTACTGCGGCACTTGGCAATTTTTATCCATTTAAATAATAACTTGCTCTTTGATTTTTTTTCTGCCAAAGTGCATGACCTCACACGTCCCAACATTATACTCCATCTGCCAAATTTTTGCCCACTCTCTTAGCCTGTCTATGTCCTTTTGCAGATTTTTTGTGTTCTCCTCGCATTCCTTTTCCTCCCATCTTTGTATCGTCAACAAACGTGGCTACGTTACACTCGGTCCTTTCTTCCAAATCATTAATATAGATTGTAAATAGTTGGGGTCCCGGCACTGATCCCTGCGGCAGCCCACTAGTTACTGATTGCCAACCCGAGAATGAACCATTTATCCTGACTCTCTGTTTTCTGTCAGTCAGTCAATCCTCTATCCATGCTAATATGTTGCCCCCAACCCAGTCATATTTTATCTTGTGCATTAACTGTTGATGTGGCACCTTGTCAAATGCTTCTAGAAGTCCAAAACACCACATCCACTGGTTTCCCCTTTATCCACCCTGTTTGTTACATCCTCAAAGAATTCCAGCAAATTTGTCAAACATGACTTCCCCTTCATAAATCCATGCTGACTCTGCCTGAGCAAATTATGCTTTTCCAAATGTCCTGCTATTGCTTCTTTAATAATGGACTCCAACATTTTCCCAACCACAGATGTTAGGCTAACTGGTCTATAGTTTCCTGCTTTTTGTCTGCCTCCTTTTTTAAATAGAGGCGCTACATTTGCAGTTTTCCAATCTGCTGGGACCTCCCCAGAATCCAGGGAATTTTGGTAAATTATAACCAATGTATCCACTATCCCTGCCGCTACTTCTCTTAAGACCCTAGGATGCAAGCCATCAGGTCCAGGGGATTTATCTGCCTTTAGTCCCATTATCTTACTGAGTTCCACCTTCTTAGTGATTGTGATTGTGTTAAGTTCCTTCCCCCCTTTAGCCCCTTGACTATCCACTGTTGGGATATTGTTTGTGTCCTCTACCATAAAGACTGATACAAAATATTTGTTCATAGTTTCTGCCATCTCCATGTTACCCATTACTAATTCCCCGGTCTCGTCCTCTAAGGGACCAACATTTACTTTAGCCACTCTTTTCCTTTTTATATAGCGTAGAAACGCTTGCTATCTGTTTTTATATTTTGTGCTAGTTTACTTTCATGGTCTATCTTCCCTTCCTTAATCTTTTTTTTAGTCATTCTTTGTTGGCTTTTAAAAGCTTCCCAATCTTCTGTCCTCCCAGTAGTTTTGCCACTTTGTATGCCCTTGTTTTTAATTGGATCCCGTCCTTTATTTCTTTAATTAGCCATGGATAGCGATGTTTTCTTTTACCCTTTTCTCCTCACTGGAATATATTTTTCTTGAGAGTTGTGAAATATCTCCTTAAATGTACATCACTGTTCATCAACCGTCCTACACTTTAATCTATTTTCCCAGTCCACTTTAGCCAACTCTGCCCTCATACCTTTGTAGTCTCCTTTATTTAAGCTTAGTACGCTGGTTTGAGATCCAATTTCTCATCCTCCATCTGAATTTGAAATTCAACCCTGCTATGATCACTCATTCCAAGGGAATCCTTTACTAGGAGATTGTTTATTAATCCTGTCTCATTACACAGGACCAGATCCAATATAGCCTGCCCCCTGGTTGGTTCCATTACATACTGCTCAAGGAACCCATCCCTTATGCACTCTATGAACTCTTCCTCAAGGCTACCCTGACCAATTTGATTTGTCCAATCAATATGGAGGTCAAAGTCACCCATGATTATTGCGGTTCCCTTTTTACAAGCCCCCACTATTTCCTGGTTTATACTCCAACCAACAGAGTTGCTACTGTTAGGGGGCCAATAGACTACGCCCACCCGTGACTATTTCCCCTCATTATTCCTTTTTTCCACCCAAACTATTTCAACATCCTGATCATATGAGCCAATATAATTTCTCATTATTGGTGATCCATCCTTTATCAATAGAGCTACCCCACCTCCTTTTCCTTTCTGTCTGTCCTTCCGGATTGTCAAGTACACCTGTATATTTAATTCCCAGTCCTGGTCACCTTGCAACCACGTCTGTGTAAAGGCTATCAGATCATACCCATTTGTATCTATTTGTGCCGTCAACTCATCTGCCTTTAAATTTGTTTTTTTACCCTTTTTTCCTGCTTATTTCCTCTCTCCTTCAAACTCACTTTCTTTAAATTTGCTTTCTAATTCCAGCTTTATCCCCTCCCTATTGAACCTATTTTCAGGTTCCCATCCCCCTGCCAAGCTAGTTTAAACTCTCCCCAACAACACGAGCAAACCCCCCCCCCCACAAGGATATTGGTTCCGGCTCTGTTGAGGTGCAACCCGTCCGGCTTGTACACGTCCCAACTCCCCCAGAAGCGGTCCCAATGCCTCAGGAAACTAAAGCCCTCCTGCCTGCACCATCTCTCCAGCCACGTATTCATCTGCTCTATCCTCCTGTTTCTGTACTCACTAGCTCGTGGCACCGGGAGTAATCCGGAGATTCCGACCTTTGAGGTCCTGCTTTTTAATCTCTCCTAGCTCACTAAACTCTGCCTGCAGGACCTCATCCCTCTTTCTACCGATGTCATTGGTCCCGATATGGACCACAACCTCTGGCTATTCACCCTCTCCTCCCAGAATGCCATGCAGCTGCTCAGTGACATCCTTGATCCTGGCATCAGGGAGGCAACACACCATCCTGGATTCACGTCTGCGGCCGCAGAAACGTCTGTCTGCTCTCCTGACTATTATATCCCCGACCACTATAGCTCTTCCATTCATCTTCCCCCCCTCCCCCACTGCCACCCCCCCAGAGCCACCATCGCCCTCACCTGTACTCAGAACAGAATACTGGTTGGAGAGCGAGATGGACTCGGGACTCCTGCACTACAAACAAAAAATTACGAATGTGTGCAATAAAGGTACAGCAGTTAACATGGACGACTTTAATCAACATAAAGATTGGGCGAACCAAACTGGTAGCAATACGGAGGAGGAGGATTTCCTGGAGTGTATTAGCGATGGGTTTCTCGACCAATATGTCGAGGAACCAACTGGAGGGCTGGCCATCCTCGACTGGGCGATGTGTAATGAGAAAGGACTAATTAGCAATCTTGTTGTGCGAGGCCCCTTGGGGAAAAGTGACCATAATATGGTCGAATTCTTTATTAAGATGGAGAGTGACACAGTTAATTCATCAATTGGCTAAAATAGACTGGCGAATGTTACTTAAAGGGTTGACAGTGGATAGGCAATGGCAAACATTTAAAGATCACATGGATGAACTTCAACAATTGCACATCCCTGTCTGGAGTAAAAACAAAACGGGAAAGGTGGCTCAACTGTGGCTAACAAGGGAAATTAGGGATAGTGTTAAATCCAAGGAAGAGGCATATAAATTGACCAAAAAACGCAGCAAACCTGAGGACTGGGAGAAATTTCGAATTCAGCAGAGGAGGACAAAGGGTTTAATTCTGAGAGGAAGCTGGCAGGGAACATAAAAAACTGACTGCAAAAGCTTGTATAGATACGTGAAGAGAAAAAGATTAGTGAAGACAAACGTAGGTCCTGCAGTCAGAATCAGGTGCATTTATAATGGGGAACAAAGAAATGGCAGACCAATTGAACAAATATTTTGGTTCTGTCTTCACGAAGGAAGACACAAATAACCTTACGGAAATACTAGAGGACCGGGAGTCTAGCGAGAAGGAGGAACTGAAGGAAATCTTTATTAGTCAGGAAACTGTGTTAGGGAAATTGATGGGATTGAAGGCCGATAAATCCCCGGGGTCTAATAGTCTGCATCCCAGAGTACTTAAGGAAGTGGCCCTAGAAATAGTGGATGCATTGGTGATCATTTTCCAACAGTCTATCGACTCTGGATCAGTTCCTATGGACTGGAGGGTAGCTAATGTAACACCACTTTTTACAAAGGGAGGGAGAGAGAAAGCGGGTAATTATAGACCGGTTAGCCTGACATCAGTTGTGAGGAAAATGTTGGAATCAATTACTAAAGATGAAATAGCAGCGCATTTGGAAAGCAGTGACAGGATCGGTCCAAGTCAGCATGGATTTATGAAAGGGAAATCCTGCTTGACAAATCTTCTAGAATTTTTTGGGGATGTGGCTAGTAGAGTGGACAAGGGAGAATCAGTGAATGTGGTGTATTTGGACTTTCAAAGGGCTTTTGACAAGGTCCACACAAGAGATTGGTGTGCAAAATTAAAGCAAATGGTATTGGGTGTGGTGTATTGATGTGGCTAGAGAACTGGTTGACAGACGGGAAGCAGAACATCGTGATGAATGGGTCCTTTTCAGAATGGCGAGCAGTGACTAGTGGGGTGCCGCAGGGCTCAGTGCTGGGACCCCAGCTATTTACAATATACATCAATGATTTGAATGAAGGAATTGAGTGTAATATCTCCAAGTTTGCAGATGGCACTAAGCTGGGTGGCGGTGTGAGCTGTGAGGAGGATGCCAAGAGGCTGCAGGATGACTTGGACAGGTTAGGTGAGTAGGCAAATACATGGCAGATGCAGTATAATGTGAATAAATGTGAGGTTATCCACCTTGGTGGCAAAAACACGAAGGCAGAATATTATCTGAATGGCGGCAGATTAGGAAAAGGGGAGGTGCAACGAGACCTGGGTGTCATGGTACATCAGTCATTGAAAGTTGGCCATGCAGGTACAGCAGGCGGTGAAGAAGGTAAGTGACATATAAAAGGCCCGGCAGCAACTTGTGAGACCAGCTGGTGCAGCAGGGTGAGGGCAAAAAAGTAGAAAGAAATCGAAAGGTGGCGTCATAGCCAAGGGGGAAGTGATTGGTGAGTAGTTTTTATTTTTATTTTCTTTATCAGTAAGTAACCTTTTCGCATTGTTGTTGCTAAATTCAGTTTATCGAAGGGTTAAGTCATGGCAGGAGAGCTCGGACACGTGTTATGCTCCTGTACTATGTGGGAAATCAGGAATGGTTCCGGTGTCCCTGACGACGACGTGTGCGGGAAGTGCGTCCACCTGCAGCTCCTGACGGACCGCACTGCGGCACTGGAGCTGTGGGTGGTTGTACTCTGGAGCATTCACGATGCTGAGAATGACGTGAAGAGCACGTTTAGTGAGTTGCTCTTACCGCAGGTAAAGGGTACACAGCCAGATAGGGAATGGCTGACCAACAGGAAGAGCAGTGCAAGGAAGGTAGTGCAGGGGTCCCCTGCGGTCATCCCCCTGCAAAACAGATACACCGCTTTAGGTACTGTTGGGGGGGGATGACTCATCAGGGGAGGGCAGCAGCAGCCAAGTTCATGGCACCATGGCTGGCTCTGCTGCACAGGAGGGCAGGAAAAAGAATGGGAGAGCGATAGTGATAGGGGATTCAATCATAAGGGGAATAGATAGGCGTTTCTGCGGCCGCAACCGAGACTCCAGGATGGTATGTTGCCTCCCTGGTGCAAGGGTCAAGGATGTCTCAGAGCGGGTGCAGGACATTCTGAAAAGGGAGAGTGAACAGCCAGTTGTCGTGGTGCATATAGGTACCAATAATATAGGTAAAAAAAACGGGATGAGGTCCTACAAGACAAATTTAGGGATCGAGGAGCTAAATTAACAAGTAGGACCTCAAAAGTAGTAATCTCAGGATTGCTACCAGTGCCACATGCTAGACAGAGTAGGAATCGCTGGATAGCTCAGATGAATACGTGGCTTGAGGAGTGGTGCAGAAGGGAGGGATTCAAATATCTGGGACATTGGAACCGGTTCTGGGGGAGGTGGGACCAGTACAAACCGGATGGTCTGCACCTGGGCAGGACCGGAACCAATGTACTCGGGGGAGTGTTTGCTAGTGCTGTTAGGGAGGAGTTAAACTAATATGGCAGGGGGATGGGAACCTATGCAGGGAGACAGAGGGAAGTGGAATGGGGACAGAAGCAAAAGATAGAAAGAAGAAAAGTAAAAGTGGAGGGCAGAGAAACTCAAGGCAAAAAGCAAAAAGGGCCACATTACAGCAAAATTCTAAAGGGGCAAAGTGTGTTAAAAAGACAAGCCTGAAGACTCTGTGCCTCAATGCGAGGAGTGTTCAGAATAAGGTGGACGAATTAACTGCGCTGATAGCAGTTAACGGGTATGATGTAATTGGCATCACGGAAACGTGGCTCCACGGTGACCAAGGCTGGGAACTCAACATCCAGGGGTATTCAACATTTAGGAAGGATAGACAGAAAGGAAAAGGAGGCCAGGTGGCGTTGCTGGTTAAAGAGGAAATTAATGCAATAGTAAGAAAGTACATTAGGTTGGATGATGTGGAATCGGTATGGGTGGAGCTATAGAATACCAAAGGGCAGAAAACGCGAGTGGGAGTTGTGTACAGACCACCAAACAGTAGTAGTGAGGTTGGGGACAGCATCAAACAAGAAATTAGGGATGCATACAATAAAGGTACAGCAGTTATCATGGGTGACTTCAATCTCCATATAGACTGGGCTAACCAAACTGGTAGCAATGCGGTGGAGGAGGATTTCCTGGAGTGTATCAGGGATGGTTTTCTAGACCAATTTGTCGAGGAACCAATGAGGGAGCTGGCCATCCTCGACCAGGTGATGTGTAATGAGAAAGGACTAATTAGGAATCTTGTTGTGCGAGGCCCCTTGCGGAAGAGTGACCATAAGATGGTAGAATTCTTTAATAAGATGGAGAGTGACATAGTTAATTCAGAAACTAGGGTCCTGAATTTAAGGAAAGGTAACTTCGACGGTTTGAGGCGTGAATTGGCTAGAATAGACTGGCAAAGGATACTTAAAGGGTGGACAGTGGATAGACAATGGAAAACATTTAAAAATCACATGGATGAACTTCAGCAATTGTACATCCCTGTCTGGAGTAAAAATAAAATGGGGAAGGTGACTCAACCATGGCTAACAAGGGAAATTAAGGATAGTGTTAAATCCAAGGAAGAGGCATATGAAATTGGCCAGAAAAAGCAGCAAACCTGAGGACTGGGAGAAATTTCAAATTCAGCAGAGGAGGACAAAGGGTTTAATTCAGAGGGGGAAAATAGAGTACGAGAAGAAGCTTGCCGGGAACATAAAAACTGACTGCAATAGCTTCTATAGATATGTGAAGAGAAAAAGATTAGTGAAGACAAACGTAGGTCCCTTGCAGTCAGATTCAGGTGAATTTATAATGGGGAACAAAGAAATGGCAGACCAATTGAACCAATACTTCGGTTCTGTCTTCAAGAAGGAAGATACAAATAACTTTCCGGAAGTACAAGGGGACTGAGGGTTTCGTGAAAAGGAAGAACTGAAGGATATCCTTATTCGGCAGGAAATTGTGTTAGGGAAATTGATGGGATTGAAGGCCGATAAATCCCTGGGTCCTGGTAGTCTGCATCCCAGAGTACTTGAGGAAGTGGTCCTAGAAATAGTGCATGCATTGGTGATCATTTTCCAACAGTCTATCAACTCTGGATCAGTTCCTATGGACTGGAGAGTAGCTAATGTAACACCACTTTTTAAGAAAGGAGGGCGAGAGAAAATGGGGAATTAAAGACCAGTTAGCCTGACATCAGTTGTGGGGAAAATGTTGGAATCAATTATTAAAGATGAAATAGCAGCGCATTTGGAAAGCAGTGACAGGATCGGTCCAAGTCAGCATGGATTTATGAAAGGGGAATCATGCTTGACAAATCTTCTGGCATTTTTTGAGGATGTAACTCGTAGAGTGGACAAGGGAGAACCAGTGGATGTGGTGTGTTTGGACTTTCAAAAGGCTTTTGACAAGGTCCCACACAACAGATTGGTGTGCAAAATGAAAGTACATGGTATTGGGGGTAATATACTGACGTGGATAGAGAACTGGTTGGCAGACAGGAAACAGAGAGTCGGGATAAACGGGTCCTTTTCAGAATGGCAGGCAGTGACTAGTGGGGTGCCGCAGGGCTCAGTGCTGGGACCCCAGCTCTTTACAATATACATCAATGATTTAGATGAATAATTGGGTGTAATGTCTCCAAGTTTGCAGATGACACTAAACTGGGTGGCGGTGTGAGCTGTGAAGGGGACGCCAAGAGGCTGCAGGGTGACTTGGACAGGTTAGGTGAGTGGGAAAATGTATGGCAGATGCAGTATAATGTGGATAAATGTGAGATTTTCCACTTTGGGGGCAAAAACGCGAAGACAGAATATTAGCTGAATGACGGCAGATTAGGAAAAGGGGAGGTGCAACGAGACCTGGGTGTCATGGTTCATCAGTCATTGAAAGTTGGCATACAGGTACAGCAGGCGGTGAAGGCGGCAAATGCTATGTTGGCCTTCATAGCTCGGGGAGTTGAGTATAGGAGCAGGGAAGTCTTATTGCAGTTGTACAGGGCCTTGGTGAGGCCTCACCTGGAATATTGTGTTCAGTTTTGGTCTCCTAATCTGAGGAAGAACGTTCTTGCTATTGAGGGAGTGCAACGAAGGTTCACCAGACTGATTCCCGGGATGGGTGGACTGACATATGAGGAGAGACTGGATCAAATGGGCCTTTATACATTGGTGTTTAGAAGGATAAGAGGGGATCTCATGGAAACATATAAGATTCCGACGGGACGGGACAGGTTAGATGCGGGTAGAATGTTCCCGATGTTGGGGAAGTCCAGAACCAGGGGACACAGTCTTAGGATAAGGGGTAGGCCATTTAGGACTGAGATGAGGAGAAACTTCTTCACTCAGAGAGTGGTGAACCTGTGGAATTCCCTGTCGCAGAGAGTTGTTGATATCAGTTCATTGGATATATTCAAGAGGGAGTTAGATATAGCCCTTACGGCTAAAGGGATCAAGGGGTATGGAGAGAAAGCAGGAAAGGGGTACTGAGGTGAATAATCAGCCATGATCTTATTGAATGGTGGTGCAGGCTCAAAGGGTGAATGGCCTACTCCTGCACCTATTTTCTATGTTTCTATGTTTCAAACATAACCTCCTTGCTCGTATTCTATGCCTTGACTAATAAAGTCTAGTATCCCGTATGTGTTCTTAACCACTTTATCCACCTGTCCTGCTACCTTCAGGGATTTGTGGACGTACACTCCAAGGTCCCGCTGTTCCTCTACACTTCTCAGTGTCCTACCATCTATTGTGTATTCCCTTTCCTTGTTGGCCCTCACCAGATGCATTACCTCACACTTCTGTGGATTGAATTCCATTTGCCCCCGTTCTGTCACCTGATTGGTCCATTGATACCTTCCTGCAGTCTACAGCTTCCTTTTACAGTGTCAACCACACGGCCAATTTTCGTATCATCTGCAAACTTCGTAGTCATACCTCCCACATTCAAGTCTAAATCACTGATGTGTACCAGAAAAAGCAAGGGATCTAGTGCTGAGCCCTGTGGAACCCCACTGGAAACAGCCTTCCAGTCACAAACACCCATTGACCATGAACCTTTGCTTCCTACCTCAGCCAATTTTGGATCCAAGTTGCCACTTTGCCCTGGATCCCGTGGGCTGTTACTTCCATGACCAGTCTGCCATGTGGGACCTTATCAAAAGCCTTGCTAAAATCCATAGACACGACATCAAACACAACACCGTCATCGAGCCTCCGTGTGACCTCCTCAAAACATTCAATCAGGTTAGTCAGACACGACCTTCCATTGACCAATCCGTGCTGACTGTCCCTAATCAATCCCGGTCTTCCTGAATGAAGATTTATCCTGTCCCGCAGAATTTTTTCCCAATAATTGAAAGTCCAAATTGGGGGAACTGAATCTTATTTTGTCATCCCATCGAGATTGGGGCCAGAGGGACAATAAATAATATTAATAAATGATTTTAAAAATGGGTGATCAGACCTGCAGTATGTACAATATACAAGCTGACCAAAATCAGGCCGTTTGGATTGGATTTGGAGACTAAAACCGAACAAACCTTCAGTGGAGACTCGCCCCCATTTAGTAAACTCCAGAAGATATTTTATCCGGTGATTTCTAATAATTTCAATTCATTGAATGTTGTAATTGACGGGTTCAATTAATGTTCATTTTCCAAATGCAGCTCTGGACCCTCAGACTGAGCATTAATCCGGCCCGGGTGATTGACAACAGTTCCGGACCAATAGGAGGAGCGGGGGTGGGGCTGGAGGCCCGAGCAGGCGGTTGGTCCTCCAACCAATCAAAGTGTGAGGGGGCAGGGCTTGCGGCAGCCAGTGGGCGGGGCTGCACCCAGATCTCCCTCATTGGCTGAAACTCTGCCCCATTGTTAAAGCTGATTTCTCTAAACTCCAGGAGGAAACTGGAGCTTTGTGTTGTGGCTTTAAACAGATGGAACCCTGTGGGCTGGAGCAAATATTGCAACGTTTGGTAGTGAAATGGATTCATTCAGGACACACAGCAGGGATTATTTCAGGAAGTAACACAGTGCAGTGAGAAAGGAAATGCAGGGGATGTTGTGTAGATGGATTGTCAAAAGGTTTTTGATATGGTGCCGGACAGGAGGCTTGTTGATCAAATTAAGGCTCACGGTGTTGTGTATGGAGAAAGAGTCAGACTGAACACTGTGAGCTCAAAGTAAAGTGTGACCTTAAGTCTTTTAATGCAGGTCTCCAGAGTGCCTCTCCAACCTGTGAAGCCTCCTTAAATACCTGTGCTCCCACGGGATTATGGGATCCCTTGGGACTCCAGGCGATGAGCCCTCTGGTGGCTGTACAGAGTAAATACACCTCCACATATATAACAGTTCCCCTCCCGCCCAAAGTCACTCGTGTAACTATTTACAAGGTGAGTCAACCTGGGGCCCTTCTTGCCCTGGTTGATCGTCTCGGTGTGAAAGCTGGTGTTGTTGAATCATTTGTTGGGCCCTCGCTGGGCTGCTGTGCAGCTGGCCTTGCTGGGCTGCTTGGTGTGTTGGACCCAGCAGGGCTGCTGAAGATGATGGGTTCTGCTTCATGGTCAACCGTGGTGCCGGTTGCCACTGGTGTGTGTGTTGGGGGATCAAAAAAGGTAGGGTCCAAGGTGGGTTGCTCAGGGTAGTCCGTGAATCTGAGTTTGATTTGGTCCAAGTGTTTACGGTGAATGAGCCCATTTGAAAGTTTGAGCCGAAACACCCTGCTCCCCTCTTTGGCCACGGCAGTGCCGGGAAGCCACTTGGGACCTTGCCCATAATTTAATACAAATACAGGATCATTGATTTCAATCTCGCGTGACACATTTGCGCTATTATGGTATGCACTTTGTTGAAGCCGCCTGCTCTCTACCTGTTCATGTAGATCAGTGTAAACTAATGAGAGCCTTGTTTTAAGTGCTCTTTTCATGAGCAGTTCAGCAGCTGGGATCCCAGTGAGTGAGTGAGGTCTTGTGCGGAGCTAAGCAGGACTCGGGATAGGAGAGTTTGCAGTGAGCCTTCAGTTACCCTCTTTAAGGTTGATGGTTTGCACTGCTCTCTCTGCCTGACCATTGGACACTGGTTTAAACGGGGCAGATGTGACATGTTTGATCCCATTATGGGTTATGAATTCTTTGAACTCAGCACTGGTAAAACATGGCCCGTTGTCGCTCACCAGGACATCGGGTAAGCCATGTGTGGCAAACATGGCCCGCAGGCTTTCTGTAGTGGCAGCGGACATGCTAGCTGACATTATCTCACATTCAATCCACTTGGAGTACACGTCTACAACCACAAGGAACATTTTACCCAAGAACGGGCCTGCATAGTCGACGTGTACCCAAGACCATAAACTTAGCGGCGCCTCCCTGGGTATATTGCTTAACATCGAGCATGTATTACATCTGTGAACGCAGGACTCTAAGTCTGCATCGATACCGGGCTTTTCGCTTTCATCATTACGATGCCTGGGTGGGTACTGTGGAGGTCATTGATGAAGGGGTCTCTGCCCTTCTTGGGCCCCACAGAAGGCAGTCTGCCTGTATAGACATTTCATCTTTGCGCCGCTCGAACGGCTTTATCTCTTCCTGCATTTCCACTTGGACACTGGACCAGCTCCCGTGAAGCACACAGCTTTTGAATAGAGATAATTAGGGGTCCTGGCTTGTCCAGGTTTTGATCTGCCGGGCAGTGACGGGTGATTGCTCACTCTCAAATTCTTCCATAACCATTGCTAGATCTGCGGGCTGCGCCATTTCCACCCCCGTGGTGGGCAATGGCAGCCTACTGAGAGCATCGGCGCAGTTTTCTGTGCCTGGCCTGTGGCGGATGGCGTAGTTGTATGCGGACAACTTGAGCGCCCATCTCTGGATGCGGGCCGATGCGTTGGTATTTATCCCTTTATTCTTGGAAAACAGGGATATAAGTGGCTTATGGTCAGTTTCTAATTCGAATTTTAGCTCAAACAGGTATTGATGCATTTTCTTTATCTCATAGACACACGCTAACGCTTCTTTCTCAATCATGCTGTAGGCTCTCTCAGCCTTAGACAGACTCCTGGATGCATAAGCAACCGGTTGCAGTTTCCCGAAATCGTTAGCTTGTTGCAATACACACCCGACGCCATATGACGACGCATCGCATGCTAGTACCAAACGCTTACATGGATCATACAACACAAGCAATTTGTTTGAGCATAACAATTTTCTCGCTTTTACAAAGGCATTTTCTTGGCTTTTGCCCCAAACCCATTCGCCCCCTTTTTCGTAGTAAGACATGTAGTGATTCTAGCAGGGTGCTGAGACCTGGTAAGAAGTTACGAAAGTAGTTCAAGAGTCCCAGAAACGACCGCAGCTCCATCATGTTCTGTGGCCTCGGTGTGTTCTCGATTGCCTCCGTCTTCGCGTTGGTGGGCCTGATGCCGTCCGCCGCAATCCTCCTTCCCAGGAACTCCACTTCAGGCACCAGGAAAACGCACTTCGAGTGTTTTAACCTGAGCCCCAGCGGTTGAGTCGACTAAGAACCTCCTCCAGGTTCTGCAGATGCTCGACTGTGTTCTGACCTGTGACTAAGGTGTCGTCCTGGAAGACCACGGTGTGAGGGACTGACTTCAGTAAACTTTCCATGTTTCTCTGGAATATCTCCGCTGCTGATCGGATTCCAAATGGGCATCTGTTATAAACAAAGAGACCTTTGTGCGTGTTGATGCAGGTGAGGGCCTTCGATGATTCCTCCAGTTCCTGCGTCATGTCGGCTGAAGTCAGATCCAGCTTCGTGAACGTCTTTCCTCCCGCCAGTGTTGCAAAGAGGTCGTCGGCTTTTGGTGGTGGTACTGGTCCTGCAGGGAGAAACGATTGATAGTTACTTTGTAATCGCCACAGATTCTAACGGTGCCGTCTCTCTTGAGGACTGGGACAATAGGACTGGCCCACTCGCTGAACTCGATTCGTGAAATGATGCCCTCTCGTTGCAGCCAGTCAGCTCGATCTCTACCCTTTCTCTCATCATGTACGGTACTGCTCTCGCCTTGTGATGGATGGGTCACGCTCCTGGAATTAGGTGGATCTGCACTTTTGCTCCTTGGAATTTCCCAATGCCTGGTTCGCACAGCGAAGGAAATTTGTTTAAGACCTGGGCACACCAAGTGTTGTCAGCGGGTGATAGCGCTTGGACGTCATCCCAGTTCCAGCGTATCTTTCCCAGCCAGCTCCTGCCGAGCAGCGTGGGACCATCGCCCGGTACCACCCAGAGTGGTAGCTTGTGCACTGCTCCATCATAGGAGACCTTTACGGTAGCACTGCCGATTACAGGAATCAGTTCTTTTGTGTAAGTTCTTAGTTTCGTGCGAACTGGAGTTAAGACTGGCCTAGAGGCCTTGTTGCACCACAACCTTTCGAAAGTCTTTTTGCCCATGATGGACTGGCTCGCGCCCGTGTCCAGCTCCATTGACACTGGGAGTCCATTTAGTTCAACATTCAGCATTACCAGGGGACAGTTCGTGGTGAATGTGTGCACCCCATGTACCTCTGCCTCCTCGATCTGAGGCTCTGGTTTATCGTGATCCTCCATGGGTCTGTCCTCCTCTGCAACTTAGTGGTTTGCAGGTTTAACAGGCTTTGCAGCTTGCCTGCACACTCTTTGGAGGTCTCCCATTGTTCCACAGCCCTTGCAAACGTAATCTTTGAATCGGCATGAATGGAAACGATGATCACCCCCGCAGCACCAACAAGGTGTTAACGGCCTTGCATTCATCACCCTTGATGGTGGACTCTGAGACATCTGCGGACGTGTAGCTGCAGGTACGTGTGACCTGCCCTTAGGTTACGATTCAAAAACAACATCACTTTGTTCACAGTACTTGTAGTAGCACTTGTGTGCTGAGAGATTTGCTTCGTATTGTCACTGGTGGCAATGAATGTCTGGGCTAATGCTATGGCCTTACTCAAGGTTGGGGTCTCTACAGTCAAAAGTTTGTGAAGTATGGTTTAGTGGCCAATGCCACGTATGAAAAAGTCTCTGAGCATGTGCTCCAAATTTGCAATGTCCTGCAAGGTGTCTTAGCTCGGCGACATAACTCGCCACTTCCTGGCCTTCAGACCTTTTGTAGGTGTAGAACCGGTACCTCGCCATCAGAACGCTTTCCTTCGGGTTCAAATGCTCTCGGACCAGTGTGCACAAATCGCCGTACGATTTCTCCGTGGGTTTCGCTGGAGAGAGCAGATTCTTCATGAGGCCATACGTTGGTGCCCCACAGACGGTGAGGAGGATCGCTCTTCGTTTGGCAGTGCTCTCTTCCCCATCTAGCTCGTTGGCCACGAAGTATTGGTCAAGTTGCTCCACTAAAGTTTCCCAATCATCTCCCTCCGATAATTTCTCCAGGATGCCCACTGTTCTCTGCATCGTTGGGTTCGCTATCTGTATCTCGTCGCCAGTTGTTGTGTATGGAGAAAGAGTCAGACGGAACACTGTGAGCTCAAAGTAAAGTGTGACCGTAATCTTTTATTGCAGGTCTCCAGAGTGCCTCTCCAACCTGTGACTCCTCCTTAAATACCTGTGCTCCCAAGGGACTATGGGATCCCTTGGGACTCCAGGGGATGAGCCCACTGGTGGCTGTACAGAGTAAATACAAGTCCACATATATAACACACGGTGTTAAAGGGAATGGGGCAGATGGAGAGGAAGTTGGTAAAGGACAGAAAACAGAGAGTAGCGGTTAATGGATGTTCTTCAGACTGGAGGATGTAAACAGTGGTGTCCCCAGGGTCAGTGTTGGGACCATTGCTCTGCTCAATATAGAGAAATGATCTGGGCTTGGGTATATGGGGCACACGATCAAAATCTCCAGGGAACGCCAAAAATGGGGAGCGTGGGGAACTGTGAAGAGGACTGTGAGTGAGTTCAGTCTGAATGCACAGGTTTGTAAATGAGACAGGTAGATGTCAGATGAAATTTAGTGCAGAGAAATCTGATGCGATACATTTTGGGAGGAAGAAAAAGGAAGAAATGTACATTAAATGGTAACATTGTAAAAGGAGCGGAGGGGTAGAGATATTTTGGGGTGTAAGATTCTAGCTAATGCCTTGTCTTATTAATGAGCAAGTTCGAGACTCCAGTGTCACCAACTTTAATACCTTAATAAGAAATATAAGATGAGCAGTTTCTCAGTCGACTGCCGTACCTTATACTGATCCACCAATCAGAGTCAACATGCAAGTCCCGCGTGTCCACAGTAACTGACACCAGGTCAGCCCGCTGGATGGAACCTCGGGGGCCCTGAGCTTGATCTCCGGTGTCTCCAGTCCCGACTGCCCCCTTACATCAGTCTCCCCTCACTTTTATACCCTGCACTGATCCACCTCTGGCACCGGATTCTTCTTTGTCTCCTCTGCTGGGTTTGGGCAGGAAGTGAGGAAAAGACAGCTGGAACTTCTCTAATCTGTGATTTACAAGGTCACTTTCCCTGGTTCCCAGCAGTTAACTCTTCTTCAGTAATTTTCTCATTATTCCTAAACTACCTGCCTGCTGTTAATTCTTATAGTTTCACAATTACAGGTAAAACATCTCACATTATAATCTAATCTATTCTATTACTCTCACTGGTTTAAGCTTGGAAGAAGCACTGAGGGTAGCAAGGGCACAGAATGTACTCTGGGTGGGGAACTTCAATGTCCATCACCAAGAGTGACTCGGTAGTACCACTACTGACTGAGCTGGCCGAGTCCTGAAGGACATATCTGCCAGACTGGGCCTGCAGCAGATGGTGAGAGAACCAACACGAGGAAAAAACCTACTTGACCTGGTCCTCACCAATCTACCTGTCGCAGATACGAAGAATGAGGGACAGGTAAAGACCATCTGGTGTATCGAGCCTGTCCCACATGGAGATACATCTGTCTATGACAGCACTGGTAGCAGTGACCACCACACACAGTCATTGTGGAGACAAAGTCACACCGAAGACACTCCCAAATGTGTTGTGTGACACTATCACCGTGCTAAACAGGATAGAGTCAGAACAGATCTAGCAGCTCAAAACTGGGCATCCATAAGGTGCTGTGGGCCATCAGCAGCAGCAGCATTGTATCCACCACAATCTGTAACCTCATGGCCCGGCATATCCCTCACTCTAACATTACCATCAAGCCTGGTTCAATTAGGAGTGCAGAAGAGCATGCCAGGAGCAGCACCAGGTGTAGCGAGAAATGAGGTACCAGCCTGGGGAAGCTGCAACACAGGACTACATGTATACTGAGCAGTGGAAGCAGCATGGTATAGACAGGGCTAAGCAATCCCACAATCAATGAATAGATCAAAGCTCTGCAGTCCTGCTACATCCAGTCGTGAATGAACACAAGAACATACACAAGAACTAGGAGCAGGAGTAGGTCATTCGGCCCCTCGAGCCTGCTCCACCATTCAATAAGATCATGGCTGATTTTCTACCTCAACTCCACCTTCCTGCATTATCCCCATATCCCTTGATTCCCTTAATATCCTGTGCTGGGTTCAGTTCTACACTCACTGGTTCCCCTCCCTCTCCTCCCCTGTAGGTGCTGACTCTGGCTGGGTTCAGTTCTACACTCACTGGTTCCCCTCCCCTGAAGGTGCTGACTCTGTCTGGGTTCAGTGCTACACTCACTGGTTCCCCTCCCTCTCCTCCCCTGTAGGTGCTGACTCTGGCTGGGTTCAGTTCTACACTCACTGGTTCCCCTCCCTCTCCTCCACTGTAGGTGCTGACTCTGGCTGGGTTCAGTTCTACACTCACTGGTTCCCCTCCCCTGAAGGTGCTGACTCTGGCTGGGTTCAGTTCTACACTCACTGGTTCCCCTCCCCTGAAGGTACTGACTCTGGCTGGGTTCAGTTCTACACTCACTGGTTCCCATCCCTGAAGGTACTGAGTCTGGCTGGGTTCAGTTCGACACTCACTAGTTCCTCGCCCTCCTCCAGGAGTTCCACCTGAACATGGAGTCCGAACATATCGTATAGGGAGTTGGGAATTTGTTCGGGTGTGTGACTACGTACACTACCGCTGCTGGCTCAGCCTGCTGTGCACTTAAAGTGTTGGAATTTTATGGCTTTTTCTATCCCTGCCTCGGGTTCGGAAATCCCACAGCTTGTTTTTCTCTCTCCTACATATAGATTGGGTAACCAAACTGGTAGCATACAGTGGAGGAGGATTTCCTGGCGAATATAAGGGATGGTTTTCGAGACCAATATGTCGAGGAACCAACTAGAGAGCTGGCCATCCTAGACTGGGTATTGTGTAATGAGAATTAATTAGCAATCTTGCCGTGCAAGGCCCCTTGGGGAAGAGTGACCATAATATGGTAGAATTCTTCATTAGAATGGAGAGTGATACAGTTAATTCAGAGACTAGGGTCCTGAACTTGGGGAAAGGTCACTTCGATGGTATGAGACGTGAATTGGCTAGGATAGACTGGCGAATGATACTTTAAAAGGGTTGACGGTGGATAGGCAATGGCAGACACATGGATGAACTTAAAAATAAAATGGGGAAGGTGGCTCAACCTTGACTAACAAGGGAAATTAGGCATTGTGTTAAATCCAAGAAAGAGGCATATAAATTGGCCAGAAAAAGCAGCAAACCTGAGGACTGGGAGAAATTTAGAATTGAGCAGAGGAGCACAAAGGGTTTAATTAGGAGGGGGAAATAGAGTATGAGAGTAAGCTAGCAGGGAACATAAAAACTGACTACAAAAGTGTCCATAGATATGTGAAGAGAAAAAGATTAGTGAAGACAAATGTAGGTCCCTTGCTGTCAGAATCAGGTGAATTTATAATGGGGAACAAAGAAATGGCAGACCAATTGAACAAATACTTTGGTTCTGTCTTCACTAAGGAAAACACAAATAACCTTCTGGAAATACTAGAGGACCGGGGGTCTAGCGAGAAGGAGGAACTGAAGGAAATCCTTACTGGTCAGGAAATGGTGTTAGGGAAATTGATGGGATTGAAGGCCGATAAATCCCCAGGGCCTGATAGTCTGGGGTCACAATCTAAGAATAAGGTGTAAGCCATCTAGGACTGAGATGAGGAAAAACATCTTCACTCAGAGAATTGTGAACCTGTGGAATTCTCTACCACAGAAAATTGCTGAGACCAGTTCGTTAGATATATTCCAAAGGGAGTTAGATGTGGCCTTTACGGCAAAAGGGATCAAGGGTTATGGAGAGAAAGCAGGAATGGGGTACTGCAGTTGCATGATCAGCCATGATGATATTGAATGGCGGTGTAGGCTCGAAGGGTCGAATGGCCTTCTCCTGCACCTATTTTCTATGCTTCCCCTGAAGGCGCTGACTCTGGCTGGGTTCAGTTGTACACTCACTGATTCCCCTCCCTCTCCTCCCCTGAAGGTGCTGACTCTGGCTGGGTTCAGTTGTACACTCACTGATTCCCCTCCCTCTCCTCCCCTGAAGGTGCTGACTCTGGCTGGGTTCAGTTCTACACTCACTGATTCCCCTCCCTCTCCTCCCCTGAAGGTGCTGACTCTGGCTGGGTTCAGTTCTACACTCACTGATTCCCCACCCTCTCCTCCCCTGAGGGTGCTGACTCTGGCTGGGTTCAGTTCTATACTCACTGATTCCCCTCCCTCTCCTCCCCTGAAGGTGCTGACTCTGGCTGGGTTCAGTTCTACACTCACTGATTCCCCTCCCTCTCCTCCCCTGAAGGTGCTGACTCTGGCTGGGTTCAGTTCTACACTCACTGATTCCCCTCCCTCTCCTCCCCTGAAGGTGCTGACTCTGGCTGGGTTCAGTTCTACACTCACTGATTCCCCTCCCTCTCCTCCCCTGAAGGTGCTGACTCTGGCTGGGTTCAGTACGATACTCAATAGTTTCTCTCCAATATGTGACCCATGTGCCCAAACTCCATGTGTGAACCTCGACAGTGAGTTTCGACAGGCTATTCCACTGTCCTCACCTGAGGCCTCACACCTGCATTTTCCAGCAGGGTCACTGGACCCTCCTCCCAATGGCTCAGTGGGTAAAGGTAACGCCCAGTGTGACTGATATATTGAAGGTGGGGGATGTATAGGATCTGTCACTCTCCCGCCCCCCCAACAAACTATAAAATGAACTGTAGAATAGAATATAAAACCCACGGATGGTGGGACTGGTTAATAAAAACCAAACCCCAGTACAAACACCCAGAGGGTGGGCTATACAGTGAGAGCTTCATTCTAACATCGCAGTGAAACGATGGCTCATTGAGAGACTGGAAGGACATCATCAGAGACAATGATACAGGATACCTGCCATCGATCTAATCAACACAGGCAATAGCATCAGACGCTGGCCATGCACACCTTCATTGGTCCCTGGTCCCTGTCAAGAAAAACATGAGAAATAGGAGCAGGAATAGGCCATATGGCCCCTTGAGCCTGCTCCGCCATTTAATAAGTTCATGTCTGATCTGATCATGGACTCAGCTCCACTTCCCCGCCCGCTCCTCATATTCCCTATCATTTAAGAAACTGTCAATTCCTGTATTAAATTTATTCAATGTCCCAGCTTCCACAGCTCTCTGAGGCAGCGAATTACACAGATTTACAACCCTCTGAGAGAAGACATTCCTCCTCATCTCAGTTTTAAATGGGCGGACCCTTATTCTAAGATTATGCCCTCTAGTTCTAGTCTCCCCCATCAGTGGGAACATCCTCTCTGCATTCATCTTGTCAAGCCCCCTCATAATTTTACACGTTTCAATAAGATCACCTCTCATTTTTCTGAATTCCTAGTAGAGGCCCAACCTACTCAACCCTCTCATCTCCAGAATCAACCCAGTAAGCCTTCTCTGAACTGCCTGCAAAGCAAGTATATCCATTCATAAATATGGAAACTAAACCTGCACGCAGTATTCCAGGTGTGGCCTCTTCAATACCCTGTTTAACTGTAGCAAGACTTCCCTGCTTTTATACTCTATCCTCTTTACTATAAAGGCCAAGATACCATTAGCCTTCCTGATCACTTGCTGTACCTGCATACTATCCCTTTGTGTTTCATGCACAAGTACCCCCAGGTCCCGCTGTACTGCAGCACTTTGTAATCTTTCTCCATTTAAATAATAACTTGCTCTTTGATTTTTTTGCATGATCTCACACTTTCCAACATTATACTCCAGGAAGTGGGACATTCACACATTCCTCATCTGTGGAGCCAGGTCTGTTCCCAAGGAGGGTTTGCATTGTACTACACAGCAGGAGAGCTGATCATGTTCCTGTCTGGGCCAGGGAGTGGGATACACTGATGATCCAGAGGTAATTAACTATCGGAAGAGTCACCAGGGGAACAGCAGCAAATATGTTTGATGCTGTGATTATGAAGCCCCATAAAAAGAGGACCACTTCGGAGCGAGGGCACTGCAGTGAAGGAGGATGCAGGGGGTCACCTGGTCCCGGCCTACAATCGACACCGGAACAACCAGCTGTGTGGGTGATTATAAGTTTCAGTCAAACCGTCGGGGAATTTGTCCGAGTAGTTTTATAATCACAGTCGATCGCGGAAGGGTTTTAAACTGTGATATTTCATGTTAGGTTTCAGGTAACCTCGTGTCGGGGTTTTGTATTGTGGATTCTGTGTTATTCCGGTTAAATCTCAGGGAGGTTGTGTACTGGGGAATAACACAAGTTCAATAAAGGTACAAGTTTAAGGTTGACCCAAAACCCAGTGCCGAGAGTATTTTGTTCTTATAAATCCTGAAGTCAAGAACTGTTGGTGAGGGGTTACGGAATCTCTTACACCCAGTGTGACTGAGACATAGTTCCGCCATTCAATTAGATCGTGGCTGATCTGTATCTTAACTCCGTCTACCTGCCTTGGTTCCATCGCCCTTAATACCCTTGCCTAAGAAGAATCGATCAATCACCGTTTTGGAATTTTCAATTGGCCCCCAGCCTCAGTTTTATGGTGAACAGAGTTCTGAATTTCCACAACACTTTAAGAACATAAGAAATAGGAGCAGGAGTAGGCCATACGGCCCCTCGAGCCTGCTCCGCCATTCAATAAGATCCAGGGTGATCTTCTACTTCAGCTCCACTTTCCCGCACTATCCCCGTATCCCTCGATTCCTTCAGTGTACAAACAGCGTTCTATCTCAGCCCTGAATATACTCAATGTCTCAGCATCCACAGTCCTCTGGGGTAGAGAATTCGAAATATTGATGACCCTCTGAGTGCAGAAATTTCTCCTCATCTCAGTCCTAAATGGGTGGCCTCTTATTCTAAGATCATGCCCTCTAGTTCTAGTCTCCTCCCTCAGTGGAAACATCCTCTCTGCATCCACCTTGTCAAGCCCCCTCATAATCTTATACGTTTCGATAAGATCACCTCTCATTCTTCTGAATTCCAATGAGTAGAGGCCCAATCTACTCAACCTTTCCTCATAAGTCAACCCCCTCATCCCCGGAATCAACCTAGTGAACCTTCTCTGAGCTGCCTCCAAAGCAAGTATATCCTTTCTTAAATATGGAAAACAAAACTGCACGCAGTACTCCAGGTGTGGCCTCACCAATACCCTGTACAGTTGTAACAAGACTTCCCTGCTTTTATACTCTATCCCCTTTGCAATAAAGGGCAAGATTCCATTGCCTTCCTGATCACTTGCTGTACCTGCATACTATCTTTCTGAGTTTCATGCACAAGTCCCGCTGTACTGCAGTACCATGCAATTTTTGTCCATTTAAATAATAACTTTGCTCTTTGATTTTTTTCTGCCAACATTATACTCCATCTGCCAAATGTTCACCCAATCACTGAGCCTGTCTCTGTCCTTTTGCAGCTTTTTTATGTCCTCCTCACACATTACTTTTCCTCCCATCTTTGTATCGTCAGCAAACTTGGCTACATTACACTCAGTCCCTTCTTCCAAGTCGTTAATATAGATTGTAAATAGTTGGGGTCCCAGCACTGATCCCTGCGGCACCCCACTTGTTACTGATTGTCAACCAGAGAATGAACCATTTATCCCGACTCTGTTTTCTGTTTGTTAGCCAATCTTCTATCCATGCTAATATATTACCCCCAACCCCGTGAACTTTTATCTTGTGCAATAACCTTTTGTGTGGCACCTTGTCAAATGCCTTCTAGAAGTCCAAATACACCACATCCACTGGTTCCCCTTTATCCACCCTGTTTGTTACATCCTCAAAGAATTCCAGCAAATTTGTCAAACCTGACTTCCCCTTCATAAATCCATGCTGACTCTGCCTGACCAAAGTTTGCTTTTCCAAATGTCCTGTTACTGCTTCTTTAATAATGGACTCCAACATTTTCCCAACCACAGATGTTAGGCTAACTGGTCTATAGTTTCCTGCTTTTTGTCTGCCTCCTTGTTTGAATAGGGGTGTTACATTTGCAGTTTTCCAATCCGCTGGGACCTCCCCAGAATCCAGGGAATTTTGGTAAATTACAACCACCCCGGAACCCCAGTGGTGGGAAAATTATTCAAAAAAATCCTGAAGGACAGGATAAATTTTCATGTGGAAAGATATGGATTAATCAAGGATATTCAGCATGGATTGTGAAGGGAAGGTCATGTCTGACTAACTTGATTGAATTTTTCGAGAAGGTAACAAGGAGGATCGATGAGGGCAGTGCGTATGATGTAGTATATATGGATTTTAGCAAAGCTTTTGATAAAGTCCCACATGGCAGACTGGTCACAAAAGTAAAAGCCCATGGGATTCAGGGCAAAGTGACAAGTTGGATCGATAATTGGCTCATGCTGGAAGCAAAGGGTAATGGTTGATGGGCATTTTTGTGACTGGAAGGCTGTATCCAGTGGGGTTCCGCAGGGCTCAGTGCTGAGTCCCTTGTTTTTTTGGGGGATATATCAATGACTTGGACTTGAATGTTGGGGATATGATTCAGAAGTTTGCAGGTGACACTAAAATAGGCTGTGTGATTGAGAATTAAGAAGAAATCTGTCGACTGCAGGAAGATATCAATGTACCGGTCAGGGGGGCATTACAGTGGCAAATGGAATTCAATCCAGATAAGTGTGAGGTAATGCATTTGGGGAGGTCTAACAAGGCAAGGGAATACACATTAAATGGTACGACACTGGTGTCGCAGTTGTGAGGCGGACTGGTTGGGCTGGGTGCTCTTTGCCTTTCTGTCATAGGTTTATATGTAACCTTCAGGGCTGCTGACCAAGGGCCGTGCGGCTCTTTGTCGGCCAGCGCGGACACTATGGGCCGAAATGGCCTCCTTCTGCGCTGTAAATTTCGATGTTTCTATGTTTCTATGTGTAGAGGAACAGAGGGACCTTGGGGTGCAGGTCCACAGATCCCTGAAGGTGGCAGGCCAGGTAGATAAGGTGGTTATGAAAGCATATGGAATACTTGCCTTTATTAGTCGAGGCATAAAATACAAGAGCTAGGAAGTTATGCTTGAAATGTATAAAACACTGGTTAGGCAGCAGCTGGAGTACTGTGTGCAGTTCTGGTCACCACATTACAGGAAGATGTGATTGTACTGGAAAGGGTAGAGGAGATTTACAAGAATGTTGCCTGGACTGGAGAATTTTGGCTATGAGGAAAGATTGGAGATGCTGGATCTGTTTTCTTTGGAACAGAGGAGGCTGAGGGGAGACCTGATTGAAGTGTATAAAATTATGAGGGGCCTGGATAGAGTGGATAGGAACGACCAGTTTCCTTTGGCAGAGGGGTCAACAACCAGCGGGCATAGATTTCAAGTAATTGGTTTAGAGAAGATACGAAAGGAAATGTCTTCACCCAGAGGATGGTGGGGGTCTGGAACTCACTGCCTGAAAGGGTGGTAGAGGCAGAAACCCTCCAAAAAATTCTTGGATGTGCACTTAAAGTGTCGTTACCTAGGGCTACAGACCAAGAAAGTGGGATTAGGCTGGATAGCTCTTGGTTGGCCGGCACGGACACAGTGGGCCAAAATGGCCTCCTGCCACGCTGTAAATTTTGATGATTTTATGATTAATGACCGAGATGAAGGGACCGAGTGTAATGTATCCAAATTTACTGATGATACAAAACTAGGTGGGACAGTAAGTTGTGAGAACACAAGAGTCTGCAAGATATATCGATAGACGATGTGAGTGGGCAGTAAGGTGGCAGATGGAGTATAATGTGGGGAAATGTGAGGTTATTCATTATGGGAGGAACAATAGAAAAACAGAATATCGTTTAAATGGTGAGAAACTTTTAAATGTTGGTGTTCAGAGAGATTTGGCTGTCCTCGTGCAAGAAACACAGGAAGTGAGCGAGCAGGTACACAAGCAATAAGGAAGGTCAATGGTATGTTGTCCTTTATTGCAAGGGGTTGGAGTATAAGAGTAAGGAAATCTTGCTACAATTGTACAGGGCCTTGGTGAGACCACACCTGGAGTACTGTGCACAGTTTTAATCTCCTTATCTAAGGAAGGAAACACTTGCCTCGGAGACGGTGAACAAAGGTTCACCAGATTGATTCCTGGGATGAGTGGGCTGTCTTATGATGAGAGGTTGTGTAGAATGGGCCTGTACTCTCTGGAGTTTAAAGAATGAGGTGTGATCTCATTGAAACAGACACGATTCTGATTCTGAAGGGGACTGACAGGTTAGATGCTGAGAGGTTAATTCCCCCGGCTCGAATGTCTAGAACTAGGGGGCACTGTCTCAGGATAAGGGGTAGGCCATTTAGGACAGAGATGAGGAATTTCTTCACTCAGAGTGTTGTGAACCTTTGGACTTCTCTGCCCCAGAGGGCTGTGGATGCTCAGTCTATTCAAGGCTGAGACAGATAGATTTTTGGACTCTCGGTGAATCAAGGGATATGGAGATCAGGCGGGAAAGTGGAGTTGAGGTCGATGATCAGCCATGATCTTACTGAATGGTGGAGCAGGCTCGAGGGACCTTATGGCCTACTCCTGCTCCTAATTCTTATGTTGACATCCAGGGGGCTCTAGATTTATTAGTCCCACCCTTTTTCTTTAAGGTAACATACTTCCTCTGAACCCTCATTATCTCCTCCTTGAAAGCCTCCCACTGCTCTGAGACTGATTTAGCTTCAACATAAGAATTAGGAGCAGGAGTATGCCATTCGGCCCCTCGAGCCTGCTCTGCCATTCAATGAGATCACGGCTGATCTTCTACCTCAGCTCCACTTTCCTGCACTATTCCCATATCCCTCGGTTCCCTTAATATCGAAAAATCTATCGATCTCTGTTTTGAATATACTCAACGACTGACCTTCCACAGTCCTCTGGGGTAGAGAATTCCGAAGATTCACCACCCTCTGAGTGAAGAGGTTTCTCCTCACCTCAGTCCTAAATGGCCAAATCCTTATTTTGAGACTGTGACGCCTGGTTCTAGACTCCCCAGCCAGAGGAAACATCCTCCCTGCATCTACACTGTAAGAATTTTGTATGTTTCAATGAGATCACCTCTCATTCTTCTAAACTCGAAAGAATATAGGCCTAGTCTGCTCAATCTCTCCTCAATGGACAATCCCCCCATCCCATGAATTCAGTCTGGTGAACCTTCTTGCCATCCTCAATGACAAGTACATCCTTCCTTAGGTAAGCAGCCAAAACTGTGCACAATACTCAGCTGCAGTCTCACCAGGGCCCTATATAATTTCAGTAAGACATCTTTACTCTTGTACTCAAATCCTCTTGTAATAAAGGTCAACATACCATTTGTTTTCTTACTTGCTTGCTGTACCTGCATATTCACTTTATAATTCGTGTATAAGGATACCAAGGTCCCTCTGAACACCAACATTTCCCAATCTCTCACCATTTCAAGTAGCTGTTTCCAGTCCACTTTGGCTAAATCACATCTCAGCTTAGTAAAATTGGCTTTTCACTAACTGAAAACTTTTATTCCTGGTCTATCTTTGTCCTTTTCCATAACTACCCTAAATCTAACTGAATTGTGATCACTAGCACCAATATGCTGTCCCACTGATAGCCCTCCCACCTGCCCAGCTTCAGTCACTAATACTAAGTCCAGAACTTCCCCCTCTCTTGTTGGGCTTGCTACGTACTGGCTAAAAAGTTCTGCTGGGTGCTGACCCCTCTGTGAAGGGAAATGGGTTCTTCCTATCCACTCTATCTAGGCCCCTCATAATTTTATACACCTCATTAAGGTCTTCCCTCAGCCTCCTCTGTTCCAAAGAAAACAAACCATTAAGAAGGTTGGTGGGCTGGAGGAGGTTAGAGAGATCGGGAGGAGTGAGGCCCTGGAGAGATTTGAACATAGGAACATAAGAATTAGGAACAGGAGTAGGCCATCTAGCCCCTCGCGCCTGCTCCGCCATTCAATAAGATCATGGCTGATCTGGTCGTGGACTCAGCTCCACTTACCCGCCCTCTCCCCATAACCCTTAATTCCCTTATTGCTTAAAAATCTAACTATCTTTGATTTGAAAACATTCAATGAGCCAGCCTCAACTGCTTCCTTGGGCAGAGAATTCCACAGATTCTCAACCCTCTGGGAGAAGAAATTCCTTCTCAACTCGGTTTTAAATTGGCTCCCCCGTATTTTGAGGCTGTGCCCCCTAGTTCTAGTTTCCCCCACCAATGGAAACAACCTCTCTGCCTCTATCTTGTCTATCCCTTTCATGATTTTAAATGTTTCTATAAGATCACCCCTCATCCTTCTGAACTCCAAGGAGTAAAGACCCAGTATACTCAATCTATCATCATAAGGTAACCCCCTCATTTCTCGAATCAGCCTCGTGAATCGTCTCTGTACCCCCTCCAAAGCTAGTATATCCTTCCTGAAGTAAGGTGACCAAAACTGCACGCAGTACTCCAGGTGCGGCCTTACCAATACCTTATACAGTTGCAGCAGGACCTCCCTGCTTTTGTACTCCATCCCTCTCGCAATGAAGGCCAACATTCCATTCGCCTTCCTGATTACCTGCTGCACCTGCAAACCAAACTTTTGGGATTTATGCACCAATGGTGGAGCAGTGGAGGCGTGGCCTAATCAGTAGGAGCTCTGCTGTTGAGAGAGGAGCTACCAACTTTAGCTCCTACCGAGGAAGGCCTGGAGTGAGCCCTGAGACCAGCCCAGGAAGAGGAGGAAAGCGCTGGCTTGCTACAACTCAACATCCGGAGGGAGAGGTGGAGAGCTGAACAATTTTTCATTTATCACAACTACAGAGAGTTGTACAGAGGGGGAAAAGAACAACCTGAGGAAACACCATCCAGTGTGGAAGGAGGGAGAGTCATTTCCACATCTTCGACAGGTGGGTGTGTTTTGGTGCATTCCCCAATAGACTTTGTTGTATCGGTGGGGGGAGGAAAGAAGACCACTGAGGGCCGGAACATCGCGGAGGGTGTGTGTGTGTGGAAGTGTGTGTGGGGGTCTTGCCTACAGCTAGGCCCCACTCACAATTGAAACACCCCTCCCCCATTGCCTAGCCTGGGATAGCTGGAGCTACCAGGCTGAAGATTCTTCAATCACCCGTTAAACATCGTTGGGAGTGTGTGACTGGTTGGCTCTAGCTGCCCCAGGTGAAGACATCTTCTCCCCCCACCCGAAGACCACCCCAAAGACTGCACTTTGTTTTGCCATCTGGGGAGTGCACCCACCCATTGCTGTGAGGGGAGACCTGCCCTCGCAGCCTCCCTCTTTCCCGCACCCCCTTTCTCTATCTCTCTCTCTCTGTCTCTCCCCTCTCTCTCCGAGAGCCCTTCCTCCTAATTTAAAAAAAAAACAAACAAAAAAAAAAACAACTGAGCAGAGGGAGCAAGGCCCCTCCCCAATTGCCAACTAGGGGAGAGGTGTGCCTCGTTAAGAGCTCCTCTGCTCAGTCTTATTATAAGAGGCCAATTAAGACCATTAACGCCTGTGACTTTGGGGTGGGTGTAGCCCTTAAAGGGACCCCGTGATGGCGACCCCATCCACGCCGGTGGCAGGGCCAGCGAAGACGTACGCGCAGGTGGCAACCGCTTCCACGGCACCTCCTGCTGCCCTGCCACCTTTTACACTTATAACAAAAAAACACGGGGTCAAGAGCTACACTCACCCCACAATGAGCATCGAGGAGTGCGTGCGGCCGATGGCTGGGGTAGTCGGCCCCTCGGCCATTGTCGCAGCCTCCAAGATGTCTGGGAAGGCCGTGTTCTTCCTGGGGTCGGAGCGGGCGGTGTCCCTGGCCCTTGAAAAGGGGCTCACGGTGGGCGGGACGTTCCTGCCGGTGGACCCTCTCGAGGCCACCGCGCAGAGGGTCATCGTTTCAAACGTCCCGCCCTTTGTTCCCGCTGAGCTCCTCCTCCCTCACCTACACCAACTGGGGGAGGTAAGGTCAGGGATCAACCCCATACCGCTCGGCCTCAGGGAGAACAGCCTGCGCCACGTGTTCTCCTTCCGCCGCCAGCTCTTTGTCCGGCTGGCGCGGGAGGACACGACGGAGGGAAGTTTCAATGTGGTGCACGAGGGGACTGCCTACCGCGTCTTCTGGACGTCGGACGGCGTGCGGTGCCATGCCTGCAGGGAGGTGGGGCATGTTCGTAAGAACTGCCCCGCCTCCAAGGCCGCCAAACCACCGAAGGCGGCCAAGGCTGGCGCCGCCGCCACCCCTCCCCCTAGTTGCGTCCGCGTGCCGGGAGCCATAGGTGCGCGGGCATCGTCGGAGGCCTTTGTTTTCATGGCCTCCGGCAGGGGGGAGGGAGAGCGTCCGACCGGAAAGAAGGCGCGGAACAAGGCGAAACATCCAGAGGCGGGTCCCCTCTGTGCGCCAGAAAATTTGACCACCGCGCTCAGCCCAACCCCGTCACCGGCGAGCGCGGGGTGCCCTGAGCCCGTGCCCGAGCCCTTGAACGATACCGCAGAGGGGCTCGGGCACGGGCAAGAAAAGAAAAAGGAGGGGGTGGAGCAGGAGGCCTCGGCAGACATAGAGGTCTCCCTGCCTCCGCGCACCCCCAGCAACAAAAGGAGGCGCCGCTCCGTTGAGGCGGAGGGGGAACAACATCCCTCCGCGGAGGAGTCGGTGCCCGCCGCGTGTCCCGTGTCCCCAACCAGCGCTCCCAAGCTGCGCTGTAGGAGAGAGGAGTCTGTCCCCGGGGAGGGTGAGGCAGTCGAGGCTGCCCAGCCTCTGCCTCCTGGGGATGGCGTGGAAGATCTGCCTGTCATGGGGGGCGTGGGGACCGCGGAGGAATGCGTAGCCGCCGGGCCGGGCGTCCCGGGGACTGAGGCGGGCGGGGCCGAAAAGGCCGAACCTGAGCCCGCCCAGCCAATACCCAACTTCCCCCGGGATTTGCTCAGCCCGGAAGAAACTGAAATTAATGATGTTAATGACACTGCAAATGCTGGGCCGGGGGGTGGCAGCGGGGAGGGGGAGGAACACCCACCCTCGCCCCCTACTTTGGAGCTGGAGCACTTGGGGAGCCTGGGGATCTCCTATGGCCGGGTCTCTCCTTGTTCCCCGGTTCCTGGGGCGGAGGGGGAACCCCTTCCGCTGTCATTTCCCGACCCAGCACCATTTTTAAAAGAGCCCAGTGGGGACTCCTCTGCCGACGATCCTGGGGGTGGGATCGGGGCAGTGCCAGGGCCGGTTGGAGTGGCCGGGTCATTTGCCGTACCTTGTGCGGTCGATGGGCCAGCTGCTGGCGGCCACCTCCCGGAGGAGGACGGGGACTTGGTGGGGGACGCGGGAGAAGACCTAGAGACCACCGCCAGCGAGGCGGTGGATCTGCTCGCGGCCGCCGCCGAGACCATCCTCATTCCTGCAAAGGAACTCATGGACTTTTTGGCCCAGAGCCGGGGTCGCCGCAACCAAGCCCGACTGGCCCTGGAAAAATGGTCCGAGCCAGAGCTGATCAAGGGGTCCGTCCGCGCCGCCGTTAAAACCTTGGCCGCGGGCGGGCCCTTGACAAAGGAGCAACACCTTGAGCTGCGCGAGCTCGAGGGACTCCTCGCTGGGCTGCGGAGGGAGTGGAGTTCAACAAAAGACTCCGCTCCCTCCCCCACAATAGGTTAGGTTGAGGTTGCACTTTGCTTTTGCCATGAAGATAACCATAGCCTGCCTCAACATCAACGGCGGCAGAGGGGCACGCCGTAGATTTGACAATTTTTCGCTCCTGCGGGAGGGGAAATATGCGGTGTGCTTCCTGCAAGAAACCCACACCGTTCCGGGAGACGAAGCCACGTGGCTCCTGGAATGGCAAGGAGAGGTCCGCATGAGCCACCTCACCGCCATTTCTAGTGGGGTGGCCATCTTGCTGGGCCCGCATTTTCAGCCGGAGATCTTGGGGGTCGAGGAGCCCGTGCCAGGCCGCTTGCTGCACGTAACGGTTCGCCTGGGGGACGTGCCGCTCCATCTCGTGAACGTATACGCCCCTCAGCCCGGCCCGCAGGAAATGCGCTTCTTCGAAGAGGTGTCCGCTCTTCTTGGCTCCGTCGACGTCGGCGACTGCATTGTCCTCGGGGGGGATTTTAACTGCACCCTCGAGGCGAGGGACCGCTCCGTTGCCCCGCAGAGCATGACGACGATGGAGAAGTTGAGGGACCTGGTCGGGTCCTTCGACTTGGTGGACGTCTGGCGAAATCTCCACCCCGACTCCAGCGCCTTTACTTGGGTGAGGCCTGGAGTAGGATGGTCCAGAGTCGACCGCCTTTACGTGTCTCGGGCGTACGTTTCCTGCGTCCCGGCGGCCTCCATGCGGCCGGTGCCGTGTTCGGACCACCACCTGGTGTGGGCGGAGCTCGCTTCGCTCCGCGCGAGGACGGGGTCCGCGTACTGGCACTTTAACAACCGGCTGCTGGAGGACGTGCGGTTCCAGGACTCGTTCCGTCGATTCTGGGCCGACTGGAGAAGGAAGCAGGGGGGCTTCCCCTCCTTGAGGCTATGGTGGGACGTGGGCAAGGCTCACGTCCGCGTCTTCTGTCAAGAGTACGCGAGGTGGTCGACCAAGAGGCGGGCGGCCAGAGTCGGGCGCCTAGAAAAAGAGGTGCTCGACCTGGAAGCCCGTCTCGGTCAAGTCGTCCAGGACCCGGCCCTGCGGACGGTGTACGAAGCGAAGAAGGCCGCGCTGAAGGACCTGCAGCTCGTCGGGTCCCGAGGCGCGTTCGTGAGGTCGTGGATCCGGTTCCTGCGGGATCTGGACCGCGGCTCCCCCTTCTTCTACTCGCTGGAAAAAAGGCAGAGTGTCCGTAAGCAGCTCTTGACGCTGCTGGCCGACGACGGCTCTCTCGTCTCGGATCCGGAGGGCGTCAACAACAGGGTCCGTGAATATTACGGGGCTCTGTTCTCTCCGGATCCGTCCAGCGAGGAAGCGCGTAGAGTTTTGTGGGAGGACCTGCCGAAGGTCGGCCCGGAGGGCGCCGAAAATCTGGAAGCTCCGCTAAGCCTGGCGGAGCTGACCGGTGCCCTCGCCCAGCTCTCGAGGGGAAAATCCCCGGGGCTGGACGGGCTGACCGTGGAGTTCCACAGGGCGTTCTGGGACGTCCTGGGGAGCGACTACGCGCGGGTCCTGGGGGAAAGTCTGGCGACCGGGGAGATGCCCCTCTCTTGGCGCAGGGCAGTCATCGTCCTGCTGCCTAAGAAGGGCGATCTCCGCCTCCTTAAGAACTGGCGCCCGGTCTCCCTCCTCAGCACGGACTACAAAATTTTCGCCAGGGCGATGTCTGCTCGCCTTGGTGCCGTGCTGGACCACATGATCCACCCCGACCAGTCATACACGGTCCCGGGCCGGACAATCCACGACAACATCCATCTGGTCCGGGACCTCATCCATTGTTCCCAGGAGGCTGGTCTGTCGGTCGCCTTCCTATCCCTCGACCAAGAGAAGACGTTCGACAGGGTGGATCACGACTATCTGCTCGGAACTCTGCGCGCTTTCGGGTTCGGGACGCATTTCGTCGCCCGGATCCGACTTTTGTACGTCGCCGCGGAGTGTCTGATTAAGGTTAATGGGTCCTTGACGGCACCCCTTCGCTTTAGGAGAGGGGTGCGCCAGGGATGCCCCATGTCCGGCCAGTTATATGCCATCTGCGTGGAGCCTTTCCTGCGCCTCTTGCGGACGAGGTTGACGGGACTGGCTCTGCAAGGGCCGGGCGTGGAGGTCGTCCTCTCGGCTTACGCTGATGACGTGCTCCTCGCGGTAGAGGATCCCGCTGACCTGCGGAGGATGCGTGAGTGCCAGGTGATTTACTCGGCCGCGTCCTCCGCCAGGATCAACTGGGAGAAATGTTCCGGACTCCTGGTGGGTCAGTGGCGGGTGGACTCCCTGCCGGAGGAGCTCAGGCCTTTTGCCTGGAGCACGACCCATCTCCTCTATCTGGGAGTCTACCTTAGCCCCGACGAGGGAGCCTGGCCGGCGAACTGGCAGGAGCTGGAGGCCAAGGTCGCCGCTCGCCTAGGACGCTGGACAGGACTGCTCAGACTGCTGTCCTACAGGGGTCGAGCGCTAGTCATAAACCAGCTGGTGGCCGCAATGTTGTGGTACCGGCTGGTCACTTTGACCCCTCCCCCTGCGTTTGTCGCCAAGATACAGAAGAAGCTGGTGGACTTCTTCTGGAACAACAGGAAGCACTGGGTCTCTGCCGCGGTCTTGAGTCTCCCGCTTGAGGAGGGCGGTCAGTCGTTGGTGTGCGTCAGCGCCCAGCTCGCGACTTTCCGTCTTCAGACCCTGCAGAGATACCTTTATGTCGAGCCCCCTCCTAGGTGGTGCGCTCTGGCGACATATTTCTTCCGCCAGCAGCGCGACCTCAACTACGACACGCAGCTCCTGTTTGTGAACTTGGGGGGTGTCAGGACCACCCTCCGGGAGCTGCCTGTCTTTTACAAGGACCTCATCAGGGTCTGGAACAAAGTCTCCACCAAGCGCAGCTCTCCGCCGGCTGGAGTGGCGGCCGTCCTGCAGGAGCCGCTGCTCGGGAATCCGTACCTCCACGTCCGAGGTTTTATGTGGCGGTCGGAAGAGAGGGCTGTGGCTGGTGAGGTGACCAGGGTCAGGGACCTGCTCGATGGCGGAGGAGCGGGCTGGATGGCGCCAGGCACGGCGCCTAAATTCTGCCAACGTCCGCCACGCGGCTGATGCCATCGAGTCGCTAAAAACAGCTCTGGGCCCTGACTCCGTTAGGTGCATCGAGGAGGCTCAAGCACGTGGGGAGATCCCGTCCGAACTGACCCCCGTCCGGACGGAATTCCTCATCGGCGCCAAACCCCGGAACCTCCCTCGGGGGCCGGCGCCTCACAACTTGAGCCGCCTCGGGGAAATCCCCTACCTGCCTTTCAGTTCCGCGCGGAGGGGTTTCCTGTACGGGCTGCTCCTGCACACTCTCAACTTTGCCATCCTCGCCGGCCGTCCGGACACGCCATGGCGTACCATCTTGCCGTCCGGAGGAGGCGGGGGTCTCCGATGGAGGGCACTCTACGTAGGCGTCCTCCCACTATTCATCGGGGACTTGGCCTGGAGGGTGGTGCACGGAGCAGTGCCGTGCAACAAATTTTTAAGCCGGTTCACGGACTCCCAGGCCGCCTGCAATTTCTGCGGTCTGGAGGAGTCCGTGTTCCATATTTTTATTGAGTGCACGAGGTTGCAGCCCCTGTTCCATTATTTGAAGGGGCTGCTCCTGAAATTCTGGCTGCACTTCAGTCCCACTCTCCTGATCTTTGGGCACCCTGTGCGGAGGGGAGCGGGTAGGTCTGAAGGCCTCCTCGTAGGACTGCTCCTGGGCACGGCCAAGGGTGCCATCAGCCGGTCCAGGCAGCGGGCGGTCGAGGGGGTCGTTCAACCTGACTGCCTGCCTCTCTTCCGCTCTTACATCCGGTCCAGGGTGTCCTTGGAGATGGAGCACGCGGTGTCCACCGGTACGCTCGCGGCCTTCCGCGAGAGGTGGGCACCGGAGGGACTGGAGTGCATCATCACGCCCGGCAACCAAATTTTAATTTGATTTTAAGTTTTA
Source organism: Pristiophorus japonicus (assembly GCF_044704955.1). Classification (NCBI taxonomy): domain Eukaryota; kingdom Metazoa; phylum Chordata; class Chondrichthyes; family Pristiophoridae; genus Pristiophorus; species Pristiophorus japonicus. The sequence continues at coordinate 83,174 of NW_027251257.1, forward strand.
AAGTTTAATTTGTTTTAATTGCCGGTGCTTTTAGTGTCCCCCTTCCCTTTTATAGGGGGCACTGGGGAAAAATGTGATTTTAGTGCGCAAAAAAAAAAAAGAAAAGAAAAAACACAAAGAAAAACCAAAAAAAGGATAAAAAGGGGCCTTGTAAATGTCTGGTGTGTCATCCAGGCCGGGTGACACGGTTTAATGTTTTGTTTTATAGATAAACTCAAAAAGAGTTTCATGCACAAGGACCCCCAGGTCCCTCTGCACCACAGCATGTTGTAATTTCTCCCCATTCAAATAATATTCCCTTTTACTGTTTTTTTTCCCCAAGGTGGATGACCTCACACTTTCCGACATTGTATTCCATCTGAACAAAAGGATTGAGTATTTTAAAGGCTGATGCCACCAGCCATCGCGCCCAGCACAGAATGTGACTCAGTACCAACAGGAAGGATGTTACTTTAACTTCTGCAAATACATAATGAGGGGAAATCAATCTCTGTCCCTTGAACTAACAGCAACATGGAAAGAGGGAAATGAATGACCTTTAAACACCTGGTCCACTTGGCACTGGAGTGTCTGAAACTCATAATAGGAACTCCAGGGAAATAAAATACTGACAAATGTTAAACTGTTTTGTTGACAAAAGAAATGTCGACTTAACTTTAAAAAAATTAATTGTTAAAAGCACAAACTCACCTGATTGGCCGACTCAGGATCCACCCCTCAAGCACCGCGATTGGTTACAGAACACGCTGTTCCCTGGGCCCTCCGGCCTCTGAGCTCTCTTCCTGTTGGTTCCCAGGACAATCAATCACCACTCGCCAACATTACGCTGCCAGATGAAGTTGAGGGGCTCAGAGGAAGAAATAAAATGAGGCTGTGAATCTGAATTAAGAAATAAAATTAGAGAAGCATAAACTAAAGGGTATATTCCTAAAGCGGGTGCATGAACAGTGAGACCTGCGGGTTTAGGGGCACAAATCACTGAAGGTGGCAGGACAGGTTGAGAAAGCAGTTCAAAAAGCTTACAGATCCTGGGCATCAGAGGCGTGGCGTACAAAAGCAAGGAGGTTATGATGAACCTTTGTACAACACTGGCTCGGCCTCAACTGGAGCATTGTGTCCAATTCTGGGCACCACACATTAGGATGTGATGCCTCAGAGAGGGTGCAAAAAATATTTACAAGGATGATTCACGAGATGAGGGACTTCAGTTCCGTGGATTGACTGGAGAAGCCGGGGTTGTTCTCCTTGGAGCAGAGAAGTGTTCAAAATCATGAGGGGTCCGGACAGAGTAGATAGAGAGATACTATTCCCATTGGTGGAAGGGTCGAGAACCAGAGGAGACGGATTTAAGGTGATTGGCAAAAGAATCAAAGGCGACGTGAGAAAAATCTATTTTGCGCAGCGAGTGGTTAGGATCTGGAATGCACGGCCTGAAAGGGAGTTGGAGGCAGACTCAATCACAGCTTTCAAAAGGGAATTGGATAAGTATCTGAAAGAAAACATTTGCAGGGCTGGGGGAAAGGGCGGGGCAGTGGGACTCGCTGGGAGCCGGCAAGGGCTCGAGGGGCCGAATGGCCTTCCGTGCTGTAACCATTCTCTGATTGTGTGAGCAGAACCACTCTGTTCCCTGACTCAATCTAAAGCCTTCCTGACTGTGAGCACCTGTTAAACCTGCCCTGCACCTTCACTGCTCCAAGGAGAACCACCCCAGATGCTGCAGCCATCATCTTATTGAATGGCGGCAGGCTCGAGGGGCCAAATGGCGACTCATCTCCTATTTCTGATGTTCTCATGTGTTCATGTCACTGGCCCCCATCCTGCAGCGGGACAATGGAACACATTGTGACGTTGAGGAAGCCCCGCCCCTGTCGCTCCCTGCTCCCCGCGGTGGGCGGACCCGTGCTGCCCAAAGATGGCGGCCGAACGCCCGCAACCCCCGACAGTAACCAAGTCCCGTCCCCGCCCGAAGGTGTCCCACAGCCGCTGCCGACTCGGCGACGGAATCTGGCCGCCCGCGCGTGTACGTGAGTCCGCGAGTCCGCAGGGAGGCTGGGCGCGCTGCTCGGGCCGCTCCTCCATCCTCCGCGGGTCATCTCCCACAATAGGCTGGCCCCGCGCCTGCACACAACTCCGCCCCGCCTCACCCGGGCCACCGAGCTCAAAGGCCACGAGCGGAGCCGCCAACAAACCTCCAACCCGCGCAACACTCAGCCCGCAGCCAATGGCGGGGCGGCACGGGGCACCAGCCCACCCAGCGCACGCTGCTCCGCACCAATCAGCGGCGGGGGCCGGGGCCGCGGCACCAATCAATCAATCAGCGAACAATCCAGGGCGCGCGGTGCTGAAGGGAAAGTGTCTGTGGCCACACAAACACAAGATGCTGCAAGTGTCCGCGGCTCAGGCAACATCTGTGGGCAGCAACACAGTTAATGGTTGGTCACAACTGGAGAGTGTTGGGAAAGGACAGATCCTGAAGGAGCATCACAGGCAGTCCCTCGCAATCGAGGAGGACTTGCTTCCACTCTATAAATGAGTCTTTAGGTGGCTGAACAGTCCAACAGGGGAACCACAGTCCCTGTCACAGGTGGGACAGATAGTCATTGAGGGAAAGGGAGGGTGGGACAGGTTTGCCGCACGCTCCTTCCGCTGCCTGCGCTTGGTCTCTGCGTGCTCTCGGCGATGAGACTCGAGGTGCTCAGCGCCCTCCCGGATGCACTTCCTCCACTTAGGGCGGTCTTTGGCCAGGGTCTCCCAGGTGTCGGTGGGGATGTTGCACTTTATCAGGGAGGCTTTGAGGGTGTCTGTAATGGATCCGTTGGTCAGGATCACCCACCACCCCTGTGCTCACTGACCGACATTGGCTCCCGGTTAAGCAACACCTCGATTTCAAAATTCTCCTCCTGGTTTACAAATCCCTCCACGGCCTCGCCCCTCCCTATCTCTGTGACCTCCCTCCCCCTGAGACAGCCTCTAACTCTGGCCTTGACCCTCCCTATCTCTGTGACCTCCCTCCCCCTGAGACAGCCTCTAACTCTGGCCTTGACCCTCCCTATCTCTGTGACCCCCCTCCCCCTGAGACAGCCTCTAACTCTGGCCTTGACCCTCCCTATTTCTGTGACCCCCCTCCCCCTGAGACAGCCTCTAACTCTGGCCTTGACCCTCCCTCCCCCTGAGACAGCCTCTAACTCTGGCCTTGACCCTCCCTCCCCCTGAGACAGCCTCTAACTCTGGCCTTGACCATCCCTCCCCCTGAGACAGCCTCTAACTCTGGCCTTGACCCCCCTCCCCCTGAGACAGCCTCTAACTCTGGCCTTGACCCTCCCTCCCCCTGAGACAGCCTCTAACTCTGGCCTTGACCATCCCTCCCCCTGAGACAGCCTCTAACTCTGGCCTTGACCCCCCTCCCCCTGAGACAGCCTCTAACTCTGGCCTTGACCCTCCCTATCTCTGTGACCTCCCTCCCCCTGAGACAGCCTCTAACTCTGGCCTTGACCCTCCCTCCCCCTGAGACAGCCTCTAACTCTGGCCTTGACCCTCCCTCCCCCTGAGACAGCCTCTAACTCTGGCCTTGACCATCCCGGATTAGAATGGCTCCACCAGCGGTGGCCGTGCCTTGAGCTGCCTGGGCCCCAGGCTCGGGAAGTCCCTCCCTGAAGCTCTCCCTCTGTGTCCCCCGACAAGCCGCTGTTTAAAAGCCGCCTCTGTGAGCGGCCTGTCGCTCCCCGGCCTTCACTGATTGTTGTGTCTCGGGGCCCAATGTGTTTGTCCTGGAACACTCTCACACCGCGCGCTGGGAAGCGCCTTCCCGCCTTTTGTGACGTGTGTAAATGCCAGTTGTTGTTGTTGCGGCTCAAGCCAATCAGCGGCACAGGTCCCGCCCCTCGGGCTCCCCGATTGGTTGGAGGACCCGCCGCCGGCTCGCTCCTCCAGCCCCGCCCCGCTCGCTCCCCATTGGTCGGAAGCTCCCGTCAATCAGGCCGTGGGCCCGGGTCACGTGTCCCTCGAGCGCGCTCCGCCAGACTGTGTGACGTGTGTCGGGGACCCGGATGTGCGGACTCTCAGGTTTGGATTTGCCTTTATTCTCCCCCTCCCCCCCGCGCCATTCTCTACCCAATCGGAGCGGAGAAAACTCACTTTACGTCACCGATCGCGGCTCTTTAACGGACACAAACACCTTTCCCCGGAAGGCCCCGCGCCACAGGACCCGACCGCGTCACAGGATCCGGTCTCTGGGCCACAGGACCCGATCGCGCAGGCGCAGCTCCTAGTGTGGGGGGAGGGGGCGGTTTGTGTCCTCTGGGCATGCGCGGTTATTACCGATGATGACCGGGAGGGGCGCTGTGCTGGGCGTGGTTCCCGGTGCGCAGGCGCGGATTCTGGGCTGTCAATCACCCATCAGGCAGTGCGGCTGCTGGTGAGACCTGTGACGTCATAGAAGCCCAGGCAGTGACATCACAGAAGGAGGCCATTCGGCCCATCGTGTCCCTGCCGGCCGGCACAGAGCTCTCCAGCCTGATCCCACTGTACAGCTCTCGGCTTACATTGATATAAGACTTACATTTATATAGCGCCTCTCACCGCCACCAGACGTCTCAAAGCTCTTTACAGAGAATGAAGTTCTGTTGGAGCGTAGTCACTGTTGTAATGTGGGAAATGCGGCAGTCAATCTGTGCACAGCAAGATCCCACAGACAGCCATGTGGTTGAGGGATAAATATTGGCCAGGACACCGGGGATAACTCCCCTGCTCTTCATCGAATTAGTGCCATGGGATCTTTTACAGCCATCAGAGGGAGAGAGCAGACAGAGCCTCGGTTTAACGTCTCATCCGACAGTGCAGCACTCCCTCAGCACTGCACTGCAGTGTCAGCCTACACTTTCTGTGCTCAAGTCCCTGGAGTGGGACTTGAACCCACAACCTTCTGTCTCCGAGGCGAGAGTGCTCCATCACAGGCAGTCCCTCGAATCGAGGATGACTTGCTTCCACGTCAAAAAATTCACAGGTGTTTCAATGAATGAATAAAATTCCGGGTCCCGAACTAAATCTTGAAGGATGGAAGATGCCTGTGTGGGGATGTTTTTAACATGTGGTGGCCGTTGCACACCAGCCACCACACGGGCTTGACAGAGGTAGGTCTTGGTCCAGTGGCAAGCATTAACCAAGACCAATGGAGACCAGCTCTGCTGCACAGACCTAGTGTGCACACATATCGCAGTGTGGGCTGGGCCTGTGCTGCCCCTGGGCCCTCGCCTCTCCTGGGCCCCGATCACGTCCCTCTACAATCTCTCGCTGCTCCTTCGCCCCGACCTCCTGCTGTATCTGCCCACGCTCCAATCACCGACCTGGATCTTGGTGACGTCCCTTTTCACTGCCGTTGCTCTCCTGCACCAGCACGTGCTGCTCTCTGGAGTGGTCATCGCCACACTTCTCCTTCCACTCCCCGGCCTGTGCTGATGGTTCTCGCGAGAGTGCTACCCACTGAGCCACAGCTGACCCCTCTGCTAAGCAAAATAGGTCCTTGTTATCCACTCTATCCAGGCCCCTCATAATTTTATATATTTCAGTTAGGTCTCCCCTCTAAACCTTTTTCCAATTACTTTAAATCTATGCCCCCTCCAATTATTGACCATTCTGCTAAGGAAATAGGTCCTTCCTATCCACTCCATCTAGGCCCCTCATAATTTTATACACCTTGATGAGGTTTCCTCTCAGAGTCCTCTTTTCCTAAGAAAACCCCAGCCTATTCAATCTTTCCTCATAGCTAAAATTCTCCAGTCCAGGCAACATCCTCGTAAATCTCTGTACCCTGTCTAGTGCAATCACATCTTTCCTGTAATGTGGTAGCCACAACTGCACACAGTACTCTAGCTGTGGCCGAACTAGTGGTTTATACAGTTCAAGCATAATCACCCTGCTCTTGTATTCTATGCCTCGGCTAATGAAGAAAGCATTCAGGATACTTTCCTTTATCACCTTATCTACCTCTCCTGCTCCCTTCAGGGATCTGTGGACCTGCACTCCAAGGCCGCTCTGTTCCTCTACACTTCTCAGTGTCCTACCATTTATTGTGTATTCCCTTGTCTTGTTAGCCCTCCCCACATGCATTATCTCACGCTGAGTTGAATTCCATTTGCCACTGTCCTGCCCACCTGTCCAGTCCATTGATATCTTCCTGCAGTCTACAGTTTTTTTCTTCATTATCAACCACACAGCCAATTTTTGTATCATTTGCAAACTTCTGAGTCATACCCCGACATTCAGGTCAAAATCATTGATATAAACCTCAAAAAGCAAGGGACCGAGTACTGAGCCCTGCGAAACCCCACAGGAAACAGCCTTCCAGTCACAAAAACACACATCGACCATTACCCTTTGCTTCCTGCCTCTGAGACAATTTTGGATCCAACTTGCTGCTTTGCCCTGGATCCCATGGGCTTTTACTTTTGTGACCAGTCTGCCATGTGGGACCTTATCAATAGCCTTACAAAAATCCAAATACACTACATCAAATGCTCATCGATCCTCCTTGTTACCTCTATGGTAGAGCTATCCAGTTAGGTCCACTCCCCTGATCTTTCCCCACAGCTCTGCAAATATTGTCCCTTTAGTATTTATCCAATTCATGTTTGAAAGTTACTATTGAATCTGCTTCCACCGCCCTATCAGGCAGTGCGTTCCAGATTGCAACAACTCGCTGCTTATAAAATGTTCCCTCATGTCGCCTCTGCTTCTTTTGTCAATCACCTGAACTCTGTGTCCTCTGGTTACTGACCCTTCTGCCACTGGAAAGTGTTTCTCCTTATTTAGTCTATTAAAACCGTTCATGAATTTGAACACTCTATCAAATCTCCTCTTAACCTTTTCTGCTCCAAGGAGAATAACTGCAGCTTCTCCAGTATCTCCACATAACTGAAGTCCCTCATCCTTCGTTCCATTCGAGTAAATTTCTTCTGCACCCTCTCTAAGGTGTAGACATCCTTCTGAAAGTGTGGTGCCCAGAATTGAACACAATGTGTCAGCTGAGGCCTAACCAGTGTTTTATAAAGGTTTAGCATAACTTACATCAAATGCTGATATTTGTGTGATGGGTTTAGACGGCCGAGGTTTATCCAGTAAGTTGGATGTGAGCTGAAACATGTGCACTTGGAGCGGAGAGCCAGGGACACGCTGTGTAACCGGGCACAGACACTCTGCACAGCCCACACATCTCTTGTTTCCCACTTGGCCCAAAAGGAATATATTAAATGCAACAATTCATTTGATTTGACTTTAAATAGTTTTGCTTATAAATTTAATCATGCTTCTCTAATTTTACTTAATTCAGATTCACGGCCTCATTTTATTTCTTCCTCTGAGCCCCTCAACTACATCTAACAGCGTAATGTTGGCGAGTGATGATTGATTGCCCTGGGAACCAACAGGAAGAGAGTTCAGAGGCCGGAGGGCCCAGGGAGCAGCGTGTTCTGTAACCAATCGCGGTGCTTGAGGGGTGGATCCTGAGTCGGCCAATCAGGTGAGTCTGTGTGAACCCTTGTTAAATAATTTATCATTTAAAAGTTGAATCAAGATTTCTTTTGTCAGCAAAACAGTTTAACATTTGTCAGTATTTTATATTACACTAGACCATGTCTCTATTTATATTACACTAGACCCTGCCTCTGTTTATATTACACTAGACCCTGCCTCTGTTTATATTACACGAGACCCTGTCTCTGTTTATATTACACTAGACCCTGTCTCTGTTTATATTACACTAGACCCTGTCTCTGTTTATATTACACTAGACCCTGTCTCTGTTTATATTACACTAGACTCTGTCTCTGTTTATATTACACTAGAGCCTGTCTCTGTTTATATTACACTAGACTCTGTCTCTGTTTATATTACACTAGACCCTGTCTCTGTTTATATTACACTAGACTCTGTCTCTGTTTATATTACACGAGACCCTGTCTCTGCTTATATTACACTAGACTCTGTCTCTGTTTATATTACACGAGACCCTGTCTCTGTATATATTACACGAGACCCTGTCTCTGTTTATATTACACGAGACCCTGTCTCTGTTTATATTACACTAGACCCTGTCTCTGTTTATATTACACTAGACTCTGTCTCTGTTTATATTACACGAGACCCTGTCTCTGTTTATATTACACTAGACCCTGTCTCTGTTTATATTACACTAGACCCTGTCTCTGTTTATATTACACTAGACCCTGTCTTTGTTTATATTACACTGGGCACTGTCTCTGTTTATATTACACTGGACCCTGTCTCTGTTTATATTACACTAGACCCTGTCTCTGTTTATATTACACTAGACCATGTCCCTGTTTATATTACACTAGACCCTGTCTCTGTTTATATTATACTAGACCCTGTCTCTGTTTATATTACACTAGACCCTGTCTCTGTTTATATTACACGAGACCCTGTCTCTGTTTATATTACACTAGACCCTGTCTCTGTTTATATTACACGAGACCCTGTCTCTGTTTATATTACACTAGGACCTGCCTCGATTATATTGCACTAGACCTTGTCTCTGTTTATATTACACCAGACCCTGTCACTATTTATATTACACTCGACCCTGTCTCTGTTTATATTGCACTAGACCCTGTCTCTGTTTATATTACACTAGGCCCTGTCTCTGTTTATATTACACCAGACTCTGTCTCTGTTTATATTACACTAGACCCTGCCTCTTTATATTACACTCGGCCCTGTCTCTGTTTATATTGCACTAGACCCTGTCTCTGTTTATATTACACGAGACCCTGTCTCTGTTTATATAACACTAGGACCTGCCTCTGTTTATATTACACTAGACCTTGTCTCTGATAATATTACACTAGACCCTGTCACTATTTATATTACACTCGACCCTGTCTCTGTTTATATTACACGAGGCCCTGTCCCTGTTTATATTACACTAGACCCTGTCTCTGTTTATATTGCACTAGACCCTGTCTCTGTTTATATTACACTAGACCCTGTCTCTGTTTATATTACACTCGACCCTGTCTCTGTTTATATTACACTAGACCCTGTCTCTGTTTATATAACACTCGACCCTGTCTTTGTTTATATTACACGAGGCCCTGTCCCTGTTTATATTACACTAGACCCTGTCTCTGTTTATATTGCACTAGACCCTGTCTCTGTTTATATTACACTAGACCCTGTCTCTGTTTATATTACACTCGACCCTGTCTCTGTTTATATTACACTAGACCCTGTCTCTGTTTATATTACACTGGACCCTGTCTCTGTTTAGATTACACGAGACCCTGTCTCTGTTTATATTACACTAGGACCTGCCTCTGTTTATGTTACACTAGGCCCTGTCTCTGTTTATATTACACTAGACCCTGTCTCTGTTTATATTACACTAGACCCTGTCCCTGTTTATATTGCACTAGACCCTGTCTCTGTTTATATTACACTAGACCCTGTCTCTGTTTATATTACACTAGACCCTGTCTCTGTTTATATTACACTAGACCCTGTCTCTGTTTATATTACACTGGACCCTGTCTCTGTTTATATTACACGAGACCCTGTCTCTGTTTATATTACACTCGACCCTGTCTCTGTTTATATTACACTAGACCCTGTCTCTGTTTATATTACACTAGACCCTGTCTCTGTTTATATTACACTAGACCCTGTCTCTGTTTATATTACACCAGACCCTGTCTCTGTTTATATTACACTAGACCATGTCCCTGTTTATATTACACTAGACCCTGTCTCTGTTTATATTACACTCGACCCTGTCTCTGTTTATATTACACTAGACCCTGTCTCTGTTTATATTACACTAGGCCCTGTCTCTGTTTATATTACACCAGACTCTGTCTCTGTTTATATTACACTAGACCCTGCCTCTTTATATTACACTCGGCCCTGTCTCTGTTTATATTACACTAGACCCTGTCACTGTTTATATTACACTAGACCCTGTCTCTGTTTATATTACACTAGACCCTATCTCTGTTTATATTACACTAGACCCTGTCTCTGTTTATATTACACTAGACCCTGTTTCTGTTTATATTACACTAGACCCTGTCTCTGTTTATATTACACTAGACCCTGTCTCTGTTTATATTACACCAGACCCTGTCTCTGTTTATATTACACTAGACCCTGTCTCTGTTTATATTACACTAGACCCTGTCTCTGTTTATATTACACTAGACCCTGTCTCTGTTCATATTACACTCGACCCTGTCTCTGTTTATATTACACTAGACCCTGTCTCTGTTTATATTACACGAGGCCCTGTCTCTGTTTATATTACACTGGACCCTGTCTCTGTTTATATTACACGAGACCCTGCCTCTTTATATTACACTAGGCCCTGTCTCTGTTTATATTACACGAGGCCCTGTCTCTGTTTATATTACACGAGACCCTGTCCCTGTTTATATTACACTAGACCCTGTCTCTGTTTATATTACACTAGGCCCTCTCTCTGTTTATATTACACTAGACCCTGTCTCTGTTTATATTACACTAGACCCTGTCTCTGTTTATATTTCACTGGACCCTGTCTCTGTTTATATTACACTAGACCCTGTCTCTGTTTATATTACACGAGGCCCTGTCTCTGTTTATATTACACTAGACCCTGTCCCTGTTTATATTACACTAGACCCTGTCTCTGTTTATATTACACTAGGCCCTGTCTCTGTTTATATTACACCAGACTCTGTCTCTGTTTATATTACACTAGACCCTTCCTCTTTATATTACACTCGGCCCTGTCTCTGTTTATATTACACTAGACCCTGTCACTGTTTATATTACACGAGGCCCTGTCTCTGTTTATATTACACTGGACCCTGTCTCTGTTTATATTACACGAGACCCTGCCTCTTTATATTACACTAGGCCCTGTCTCTGTTTATATTACACGAGGCCCTGTCTCTGTTTATATTACACTAGACCCTGTCCCTGTTTATATTACACTAGACCCTGTCTCTGTTTATATTACACTAGGCCCTCTCTCTGTTTATATTACACTAGACCCTGTCTCTGTTTATATTACACTAGACCCTGTCTCTGTTTATATTACACTACACCCTGTCTCTGTTTATATTACACTAGACCCTGTCCCTGTTTATATTACACTAGGACCTGCCTCTGTTTATGTTACACTAAGCCCTGTCTCTGTTTATATTACACTAGACCCTGTCTCTGTTTATATTACACTAGACCCTGTCTCTGTTTATATTACACTAGACCCTGTCTCTGTTTATATTGCACTAGACCCTGTCTCTGTTTATATTACACGAGACCCTGTCTCTGTTTATACTACACTAGGACCTGCCTCTGTTTATGTTACATTAGGCCCTGTCTCCGTTTATATTACACTAGACCCTGTCTCTGTTTATATTACACTAGGCCCTGTCTCTGTTTATATTACACTAGACCATGTCCCTGTTTATATTACACTGGACCCTGTCCCTGTTTATATTACACTCGACCCTGTCTCTGTTTATATTACACTAGACCCTGTCTCTGTTTATATTACACTAGACCCTGTCTCTGTTTAAATTACACCAGACCATGTCCCTGTTTATATTACACGAGACCCTGTCTCTGTTTATATTACACTCGACCCTGTCTCTGTTTATATTACACTAGACCCTGTCTCTGTTTATATTACACTGGGCACTGTCTCTGTTTATATTACACCAGACTCTGTATCTGTTTATATTACACTCGACCCTGTCTCTGTTTATATTACACTAGACCCTGTCTCTGTTTATATTACACTCGGCCCTGTCTCTATTTATATTACACTAGACCCTGTCACTGTTTATATTACACTAGACCCTGCCTCTTTATATTACACTCGGCCCTGTCTCTATTTATATTACACTAGACCCTGTCACTGTTTATATTGCACTAGACCCTGTCTCTGTTTATATTACACTAGACCCAGTCTCTCTTTATATTACACTAGACCCTGCCTCTTTATATTACACGAGACCCTGTCTCTGTTTATATTACACTGGACCCTGTCTCTGTTTATATTACACTAGACCCTGCCTCTTTATATTACACTCGGCCCTGTCTCTATTTATATTACACTAGACCCTGTCACTGTTTATATTACACTAGACCCTGTCTCTGTTTATATTACACTAGACCCTGTCTCTGTTTATATTACACTAGACCCTGTCTCTGTTTATATTACACGAGACCCTGTCTCTGTTTATATTACACGAGACCCTGTCTCTGTTTATATTACACTAGGACCTGCCTCTGTTTATATTACACTAGACCTTGTCTCTGTTTATATTAGACTAGACCCTGTCACTATTTATATTACACTAGACTCTGTCTCTGTTTATATTGCACTCGACCCTGTCTCTGTTTATATTGCACTAGACCCTGTCTCTGTTTATATTACACGAGACCCTGTCTCTGTTTATATTACACTAGGACCTGCCTCTGTTTATATTACACTAGACCTTGTCTCTGATAATATTATACTAGACCCTGTCCCTGTTTATATTACACTAGACCCTGTCTCTGTTTATATTACACGAGGCCCTGTCCCTGTTTATATTACACTAGACCCTATCTCTGTTTATATTGCACCAGACCCTGTCTCTGTTTATATTACACGAGACCCTGTCTCTGTTTATATTACACTCGGACCTGCCTCTATTTATGTTACACTAGGCCCTGTCTCTGTTTATATTACACTAGACCCTGTCTCTGTTTATATTACACTAGGACCTGCCTCTGTTTATGTTACACTAGGCCCTGTCTCTGTTTATATTACACTGGACCCTGTCTCTGTTTATATTACACCCGACCCTGTCTCTGTTTATATTACACTAGACCCTGTCTCTGTTTATATTACACTAGACCCTGTCTCTGTTTATATTACACTGGACCCTGTCTCTGTTTATATTACACTGGGCACTGTCTCTGTTTATAATACACTAGACCCTGTCTCTGTTTATATTACACTAGACCCTGTCTCTGTTTATATTATACTAGACCCTGTCTCTGTTTATATTACACTGGACCCTGTCTCTGTTTATATTACACTAGACCCTGTCTCTGTTTATATTACACTGGACCATGTCCCTGTTTATATTACACTAGACCCTGTCTCTGTTTATATTATACTAGACCCTGTCTCTGTTTATATTACACTAGACCCTGTCTCTGTTTATATTACACTAGACCCTGTCTCTGTTTATATTACACTAGACCCTGTCTCTGTTTATATTACACGAGACACTGTCTCTGTTTATATTACACTAGGACCTGCCTCAATTATATTACACTAGACCTTGTCTCTGTTTATATTACACTAGACCCTGTCACTATTTATATTACACTCGACCCTGTCTCTGTTTATATTGCACTAGACCCTGTCTCTGTTTATATTGCACTAGACCCTGTCCCTGTTTATATTACACTAGACCCTGTCTCTGTTTATATTGCACTAGACCCTGTCCCTGTTTATATTGCACTAGACCCTGTCTCTGTTTATATTGCACTAGACCCTGTCTCTGTTTATATTACACTGGACCCTGTCTCTGTTTATATTACACTAGACCCTGTCCCTGTTTATATTACACTAGACCCTGTCTCTGTTTATATTACACTGGACCCTGTCTCTGTTTATATTACACTAGACCCTGTCTCTGTTTATATTGCACTAGACCCTGTCTCTGTTTATATTACACTAGACCCTGTCTCTGTTTATATTACACTAGACCCTGTCTCTGTTTATATTACACTAGACCCTGTCTCTGTTTATATTACACTAGACCCTGTCTCTGTTTATATTACACTAGGACCTGCCTCTGTTTATGTTACACTAAGCCCTGTCTCTGTTTATATTACACTAGACACTGTCTTTGTTTATATTACACTAGACTCTGTCTCTGTTGATATTACACGAGACCCTGTCTGTGTTTATATTACACTAGACCCTGTCTCTGTTTATATTACACTAGGACCTGCCTCTGTTTATGTTACATTAGGCCCTGTCTCTGTTTATATTACACTAGATCCTGTCTCTGTTTATATTACACTAGGCCCTGTCTCTGTTTATATTACACCAGACCCTGTCCCTGTTTATATTACACGAGGCCCTGTCTCTGTTTATATTACACTAGACCCTGTCACTGTTTATATTACACTAGACCCTGTCTCTGTTTATATTACACTAGACCCTGTCCCTGTTTATATTACACTAGACCCTGTCTCTGTTTATATTACACCAGACTCTGTCTCTGTTTATATTACACTCGACCCTGTCTCTGTTTATATTACACTAGACCCTGTCCCTGTTTATATTACAGGAGGCCCTGTCTCTGTATATATTACACTGGACCCTGTCTCTGTTTATATTACACTAGACCCTGCCTCTTTATATTACACTCGGCCCTGTGTCTGTTTATATTATACTAGACCCTGTCTCTGTTTATATTACACGAGACCCTGTCTCTGTTTATATTACACTAGACCCTGTCTCTGTTTATATTACACGAGACCCTGTCTCTGTTTATATTACACTAGGACCTGCCTCTGTTTATATTACACTAGACCTTGTCTCTGTTTATATTACACTAGACCCTGTCACTATTTATATTACACTAGACCCTGTCTCTGTTTATATTGCACTAGACCCTGTCTCTGTTTATATTGCACTAGACCCTGTCTCTGTTTATATTACACGAGACCCTGTCTCTGTTTATATTACACGAGACCCTGTCTCTGTTTAGATTACACTAGGACCTGCCTCTGTTTATATTACACTAGACCTTGTCTCTGATAATATTATACTAGACCCTGTCACTATTTATATTACACTCGACCCTGTCTCTGTTTATATTACACGAGGCCTTGTCCCTGTTTATATTACACTAGACCCTGTCTCTGTTTATATTACACGAGGCCCTGTCTCTGTTTATATTACACTAGACCCTGTCTCTGTTTATATTACACTAGACCCTGTCTCTGTTTATATTACACTAGACCCTGTCTCTGTTTATATTGCACTAGACCCTGTCTCTGTTTATATTACACGAGACCCTGTCTCTGTTTATATTACACTAGGACCTGCCTCTGTTTATGTTACACTAGGCCCTGTCTCTGTTTATATTACACTAGACCCTGTCTCTGTTTATATTACACTAGACCCTGTCTCTGTTTATATTACACTAAACCCAGTCTCTCTTTATATTACACTAGACCCTGCCTCTTTATATTACACGAGACCCTGTCTCTGTTTATATTACACTGGACCCTGTCTCTGTTTATATTGCACTAGACCCTGTCTCTGTTTATATTACACTAGACCCAGTCTCTCTTTATATTACACTAGACCCTGCCTCTTTATATTACACGAGACCCTGTCTCTGTTTATATTACACTGGACCCTGTCTCTGTTTATATTACACTAGACCCTGCCTCTTTATATTACACTCGGCCCTGTCTCTATTTATATTACACTAGACCCTGTCACTGTTTATATTACACTAGACCCTGTCTCTGTTTATATTACACTAGACCCTGTCTCTGTTTATATTACACTAGACCCTGTCTCTGTTTATATTACACGAGACCCTGTCTCTGTTTATATTACACGAGACCCTGTCTCTGTTTATATTACACTAGGACCTGCCTCTGTTTATATTACACTAGACCTTGTCTCTGTTTATATTAGACTAGACCCTGTCACTATTTATATTACACTAGACCCTGTCTCTGTTTATATTGCACTCGACCCTGTCTCTGTTTATATTGCACTAGACCCTGTCTCTGTTTATATTACACGAGACCCTGTCTCTGTTTATATTACACTAGGACCTGCCTCTGTTTATATTACACTAGACCTTGTCTCTGATAATATTATACTAGACCCTGTCCCTGTTTATATTACACTAGACCCTGTCTCTGTTTATATTACACGAGGCCCTGTCTCTGTTCATATTGCACCAGACCCTGTCTCTGTTTATATTACACGAGACCCTGTCTCTGTTTATATTACACTCGGACCTGCCTCTATTTATGTTACACTAGGCCCTGTCTCTGTTTATATTACACTAGACCCTGTCTCTGTTTATATTACACTAGGACCTGCCTCTGTTTATGTTACACTAGGCCCTGTCTCTGTTTATATTACACTGGACCCTGTCTCTGTTTATATTACACTCGACCCTGTCTCTGTTTATATTACACTAGACCCTGTCTCTGTTTATATTACACTAGACCCTGTCTCTGTTTATATTACACTGGACCCTGTCTCTGTTTATATTACACTGGGCACTGTCTCTGTTTATAATACACTAGACCCTGTCTCTGTTTATATTACACTAGACCCTGTCTCTGTTTATATTATACTAGACACTGTCTCTGTTTATATTACACTGGACCCTGTCTCTGTTTATATTACACTAGACCCTGTCTCTGTTTATATTACACTGGACCATGTCCCTGTTTATATTACACTAGACCCTGTCTCTGTTTATATTATACTAGACCCTGTCTCTGTTTATATTACACTAGACCCTGTCTCTGTTTATATTACACTAGACCCTGTCTCTGTTTATATTACACTAGACCCTGTCTCTGTTTATATTACACGAGACACTGTCTCTGTTTATATTACACTAGGACCTGCCTCAATTATATTACACTAGACCTTGTCTCTGTTTATATTACACTAGACCCTGTCACTATTTATATTACACTCGACCCTGTCTCTGTTTATATTGCACTAGACCCTGTCTCTGTTTATATTGCACTAGACCCTGTCCCTGTTTATATTACACTAGACCCTGTCTCTGTTTATATTGCACTAGACCCTGTCCCTGTTTATATTGCACTAGACCCTGTCTCTGTTTATATTGCACTAGACCCTGTCTCTGTTTATATTACACTGGACCCTGTCTCTGTTTATATTACACTAGACCCTGTCCCTGTTTATATTACACTAGACCCTGTCTCTGTTTATATTACACTGGACCCTGTCTCTGTTTATATTACACTAGACCCTGTCTCTGTTTATATTGCACTAGACCCTGTCTCTGTTTATATTACACTAGACCCTGTCTCTGTTTATATTACACTAGACCCTGTCTCTGTTTATATTACACTAGACCCTGTCTCTGTTTATATTACACTAGACCCTGTCTCTGTTTATATTACACTAGGACCTGCCTCTGTTTATGTTACACTAAGCCCTGTCTCTGTTTATATTACACTAGACACTGTCTTTGTTTATATTACACTAGACTCTGTCTCTGTTGATATTACACGAGACCCTGTCTGTGTTTATATTACACTAGACACTGTCTCTGTTTATATTACACTAGACCCTGTCTCTGTTTATATTACACTAGACCCTGTCTCTGTTTATATTACACGAGACCCTGTCTCTGTTTATATTACACTAGGACCTGCCTCTGTTTATGTTACATTAGGCCCTGTCTCTGTTTATATTACACTAGATCCTGTCTCTGTTTATATTACACTAGGCCCTGTCTCTGTTTATATTACACTAGACCATGTCCCTGTTTATATTACACTAGACCCTGTCTCTGTTTATATTACACTCGACCCTGTCTCTGTTTATATTACACTAGACCCTGTCTCTGTTTATATTACACTAGACCCTGTCTCTGTTTAAATTACACCAGACCCTGTCTATTTTTATATTACACGAGACCCTGTCCCTGTTTATATTACACTCGACCCTGTCCCTGTTTATATTACACTCGGCCCTGTCTCTGTTTATATTACACCAGACCCTGTCCCTGTTTATATTACACGAGGCCCTGTCTCTGTTTATATTACACTAGACCCTGTCACTGTTTATATTACACTAGACCCTGTCTCTGTTTATATTACACTAGACCCTGTCCCTGTTTATATTACACTAGACCCTGTCTCTGTTTATATTACACCAGACTCTGTCTCTGTTTATATTACACTCGACCCTGTCTCTGTTTATATTACACTAGACCCTGTCCCTGTTTATATTACAGGAGGCCCTGTCTCTGTATATATTACACTGGACCCTGCCTCTTTATATTACACTCGGCCCTGTGTCTGTTTATATTATACTAGACCCTGTCTCTGTTTATATTACACTAGACCCTGTCTCTGTTTATATTACACGAGACCCTGTCTCTGTTTATATTACACTAGACCCTGTCTCTGTTTATATTACACTAGACCCTGTCTCTGTTTATATTACACTAGGACCTGCCTCTGTTTATATTACACTAGACCTTGTCTCTGTTTATATTACACTAGACCCTGTCACTATTTATATTACACTAGACCCTGTCTCTGTTTATATTGCACTAGACCCTGTCTCTGTTTATATTGCACTAGACCCTGTCTCTGTTTATATTACACGAGACCCTGTCTCTGTTTATATTACACGAGACCCTGTCTCTGTTTAGATTACACTAGGACCTGCCTCTGTTTATATTACACTAGACCTTGTCTCTGATAATATTATACTAGACCCTGTCACTATTTATATTACACTCGACCCTGTCTCTGTTTATATTACACGAGGCCTTGTCCCTGTTTATATTACACTAGACCCTGTCTCTGTTTATATTACACGAGGCCCTGTCTCTGTTTATATTACACTAGACCCTGTCTCTGTTTATATTACACTAGACCCTGTCTCTGTTTATATTACACTAGACCCTGTCTCTGTTTATATTGCACTAGACCCTGTCTCTGTTTATATTACACGAGACCCTGTCTCTGTTTATATTACACTAGGACCTGCCTCTGTTTATGTTACACTAGGCCCTGTCTCTGTTTATATTACACTAGACCCTGTCTCTGTTTATATTACACTAGACCCTGTCTCTGTTTATATTACACTAAACCCTGTCTCTGTTTATATTGCACCAGACCCTGTCTCTGTTTATATTACACGAGACCCTGTCTCTGTTTATATTACACTAGGACCTGCCTCTGTTTATGTTACACTAGGCCCTGTCTCTGTTTATATTACACTAGACCCTGTCTCTGTTTATATTACACTAGGACCTGCCTCTGTTTATGTTACACTAGGCCCTGTCTCTGTTTATATTACACTGGATCCTGTCTCTGTTTATATTACACGAGACCCTGTCTCTGTTTATATTACACTTGACCCTGTCTCTGTTTATATTACACTAGACCCTGTCTCTGTTTATATTACACTAGAGCCTGTCTCTGTTTATATTACTCTAGACCCTGTCTCTGTTTATATTACACTGGACCCTGTCTCTGTTTATATTACACGAGACCCTGTCTCTGTTTATATTACACTAGGACCTGCCTCTGTTTATGTTACACTAGGCCCTGTCTCTGTTTATATTACACTGGACCCTGTCTCTGTTTATATTACACGAGACCCTGTCTCTGTTTATATTACACTCGACCCTGTCTCTGTTTATATTACACTAGACCCTGTCTCTGTTTATATTACACGAGACCCTGTCTCTGTTTATATTGCACTCGACCCTGTCTCTGTTTATATTACACTAGACCCTGTCTCTGTTTATATTACACTGGACCCTGTCTCTGTTTATATTACACTAGACCCTGTCTCTGTTGAGATTACACTAGGACCTGCCTCTGTTTATGTTACACTAGGCCCTGTCTCTGTTTATATTACACTGGACTCTGTCTCTGTTTATATTACACGAGACCCTGTCTCTGTTTATATTACACTCGACCCTGTCTCTGTTTATATTACACTAGACCCTGTCTCTGTTTATATTACACTAGACCCTGTCTCTGTTTATATTACACTGGACCCTGTCTCTGTTTATATTACACGAGACCCTGTCTCTGTTTATATTACACTCGACCCTGTCTCTGTTTATATTACACTAGACCCTGTCTCTGTTTGTATTACACTAGACCCTGTCTCTGTTTATATTACACTAGACCCTGTCTCTGTTTATATTACACCAGACCCTGTCTCTGTTTATATTACACTAGACCATGTCCCTGTTTATATTACACTAGACCCTGTCTATTACACTCGACCCTGTCTCTGTTTATATTACACTAGACCCTGTCTCTGTTTATATTACACTAGGCCCTGTCTCTGTTTATATTACACCAGACTCTGTCTCTGTTTATATTACACTCGACCCTGTCTCTGTTTATATTACACTAGACCCTGTCCCAGTTTATATTACACGAGGCCCTGTCTCTGTTTATATTACACTGGACCCTGTCTCTGTTTATATTACACTAGACCCTGCCTCTTTATATTACACTCGGCCCTGTCTCTGTTTATATTACACTAGACCCTGTCACTGTTTATATTACACTAGACCCTGTCTCTGTTTATATTACACTAGACCCTATCTCTGTTTATATTACACTAGACCCTCTCTCTGTTTATATTAAACTAGACCCTGTTTCTGTTTGTATTACACTAGACCCTGTCTCTGTTTATATTACACTAGACCCTGTCTCTGTTTATATTACACTAGACCCTCTCTCTGTTTATATTACACTCGACCCTGTCTCTGTTTATTTTACACTAGACCCTGTCTCTGTTTATATTACACGAGGCCCTGTCTCTGTTTATATTACACTGGACCCTGTCTCTGTTTATATTACACTAGACCCTGCCTCTTTATATTACACTAGGCCCTGTCTCTGTTTATATTACACTATGCCCTGTCTCTGTTTATATTACACTAAACCCTGTCTCTGTTTATATTACACTAGACCCTGTCTCTGTTTATATTACACTAGACCCTGTCTCTGTTTATATTACACTAGACCCTGTCTCTGTTTATATTACACTAGGACCTGCCTCTGTTGATGTTACACTAAGCCCTGTCTCTGTTTATATTACACTAGACCCTGTCTCTGTTTATATTACACCAGACTCTGTCTCTGTTTATATTACACTCGACCCTGTCTCTGTTTATATTACACTAGACCCTGTCCCTGTTTATATTACACGAGGCCCTGTCTCTGTATATATTACACTGGACCCTGTCTCTGTTTATATTACACTAGACCCTGCCTCTTTATATTACACTCGGCCCTGTCTCTGTTTATATTATACTAGACCCTGTCTCTGTTTATATTACACTAGACCCTGTCTCTGTTTATATTACACGAGACCCTGTCTCTGTTTATATTACACTAGACCCTGTCTCTGTTTATATTACACGAGACCCTGTCTCTGTTTATATTACACTAGGACCTGCCTCTGTTTATATTACACTAGACCTTGTCTCTGTTTATATTACACTAGACCCTGTCTCTGTTTATATTACACTAGGACCTGCCTCTGTTTATGTTACACTAGGCCCTGTCTCTGTTTATATTACACTGGACCCTGTCTCTGTTTATATTACACGAGACCCTGTCTCTGTTTATATTACACGAGACCCTGTCTCTGTTTATATTACACTAGACCCTGTCTCTGTTTATATTACACGAGACCCTGTCTCTGTTTATATTACACGAGGCCCTGTCTCTGTTTATATTACACTAGACCCTGTCTCTGTTTATATTACACTAGACCCTGTCTCTGTTTATATTACACTAGACCCTGTCTCTGTTTATATTGCACTAGACCCTGTCTCTGTTTATATTACACGAGACCCTGTCTCTGTTTATATTACACTAGGACCTGCCTCTGTTTATGTTACACTAGGCCCTGTCTCTGTTTATATTACACTAGACCCTGTCTCTGTTTATATTACACTAGACCCTGTCTCTGTTTATATTACACTAAACCCTGTCTCTGTTTATATTGCACCAGACCCTGTCTCTGTTTATATTACACGAGACCCTGTCTCTGTTTATATTACACTAGGACCTGCCTCTGTTTATGTTACACTAGGCCCTGTCTCTGTTTATATTACACTAGACCCTGTCTCTGTTTATATTACACTAGGACCTGCCTCTGTTTATGTTACACTAGGCCCTGTCTCTGTTTATATTACACTGGATCCTGTCTCTGTTTATATTACACGAGACCCTGTCTCTGTTTATATTACACTAGAGCCTGTCTCTGTTTATATTACTCTAGACCCTGTCTCTGTTTATATTACACTGGACCCTGTCTCTGTTTATATTACACGAGACCCTGTCTCTGTTTATATTACACTAGGACCTGCCTCTGTTTATGTTACACTAGGCCCTGTCTCTGTTTATATTACACTGGACCCTGTCTCTGTTTATATTACACGAGACCCTGTCTCTGTTTATATTACACTCGACCCTGTCTCTGTTTATATTACACTAGACCCTGTCTCTGTTTATATTACACGAGACCCTGTCTCTGTTTATATTGCACTCGACCCTGTCTCTGTTTATATTACACTAGACCCTGTCTCTGTTTATATTACACTGGACCCTGTCTCTGTTTATATTACACTAGACCCTGTCTCTGTTGAGATTACACTAGGACCTGCCTCTGTTTATGTTACACTAGGCCCTGTCTCTGTTTATAGTACACTGGACTCTGTCTCTGTTTATATTACACGAGACCCTGTCTCTGTTTATATTACACTCGACCCTGTCTCTGTTTATATTACACTAGACCCTGTCTCTGTTTATATTACACTAGACCCTGTCTCTGTTTATATTACACTGGACCCTGTCTCTGTTTATATTACACGAGACCCTGTCTCTGTTTATATTACACTCGACCCTGTCTCTGTTTATATTACACTAGACCCTGTCTCTGTTTGTATTACACTAGACCCTGTCTCTGTTTATATTACACTGCACCCTGTCTCTGTTTATATTACACGAGACCCTGTCTCTGTTTATATTACACTCGACCCTGTCTCTGTTTATATTACACTAGACCCTGTCTCTGTTTGTATTACACTAGACCCTGTCTCTGTTTATATTACACTAGACCCTGTCTCTGTTTATATTACACCAGACCCTGTCTCTGTTTATATTACACTAGACCATGTCCCTGTTTATATTACACTAGACCCTGTCTATTACACTCGACCCTGTCTCTGTTTATATTACACTAGACCCTGTCTCTGTTTATATTACACTAGGCCCTGTCTCTGTTTATATTACACCAGACTCTGTCTCTGTTTATATTACACTCGACCCTGTCTCTGTTTATATTACACTAGACCCTGTCCCAGTTTATATTACACGAGGCCCTGTCTCTGTTTATATTACACTGGACCCTGTCTCTGTTTATATTACACTAGACCCTGCCTCTTTATATTACACTCGGCCCTGTCTCTGTTTATATTACACTAGACCCTGTCACTGTTTATATTACACTAGACCCTGTCTCTGTTTATATTACACTAGACCCTATCTCTGTTTATATTACACTAGACCCTGTCTCTGTTTATATTAAACTAGACCCTGTTTCTGTTTGTATTACACTAGACCCTGTCTCTGTTTATATTACACTAGACCCTGTCTCTGTTTATATTACACTAGACCCTCTCTCTGTTTATATTACACTAGACCCTGTCTCTGTTTATATTACACGAGGCCCTGTCTCTGTTTATATTACACTGGACCCTGTCTCTGTTTATATTACACTAGACCCTGCCTCTTTATATTACACTAGGCCCTGTCTCTGTTTATATTACACTATGCCCTGTCTCTGTTTATATTACACTAAACCCTGTCTCTGTTTATATTACACTAGACCCTGTCTCTGTTTATATTACACTAGACCCTGTCTCTGTTTATATTACACTAGACCCTGTCTCTGTTTATATTACACTAGGACCTGCCTCTGTTGATGTTACACTAAGCCCTGTCTCTGTTTATATTACACTAGACCCTGTCTCTGTTTATATTACACCAGACTCTGTCTCTGTTTATATTACACTCGACCCTGTCTCTGTTTATATTACACTAGACCCTGTCCCTGTTTATATTACACGAGGCCCTGTCTCTGTATATATTACACTGGACCCTGTCTCTGTTTATATTACACTAGACCCTGCCTCTTTATATTACACTCGGCCCTGTCTCTGTTTATATTATACTAGACCCTGTCTCTGTTTATATTACACTAGACCCTGTCTCTGTTTATATTACACGAGATCCTGTCTCTGTTTATATTACACTAGACCCTGTCTCTGTTTATATTACACGAGACCCTGTCTCTGTTTATATTACACTAGGACCTGCCTCTGTTTATATTACACTAGACCTTGTCTCTGTTTATATTACACTAGACCCTGTCACTATTTATATTACACTAGACCCTGTCTCTGTTTATATTGCACTAGACCCTGTCTCTGTTTATATTGCACTAGACCCTGTCTCTGTTTATATTACACGAGACCCTGTCTCTGTTTATATTACACGAGACCCTGTCTCTGTTTATATTACACTAGGACCTGCCTCTGTTTATATTACACTAGACCTTGTCTCTGATAATATTATACTAGACCCTGTCACTATTTATATTACACTCGACCCTGTCTCTGTTTATATTACACGAGGCCTTGTCCCTGTTTATATTACACTAGACCCTGTCTCTGTTTATATTACACGAGGCCCTGTCTCTGTTTATATTACACTAGACCCTGTCTCTGTTTATATTACACTAGACCCTGTCTCTGTTTATATTACACTAGACCCTGTCTCTGTTTATATTGCACTAGACCCTGTCTCTGTTTATATTACACGAGACCCTGTCTCTGTTTATATTACACTAGGACCTGCCTCTGTTTATGTTACACTAGGCCGTGTCTCTGTTTATATTACACTAGACCCTGTCTCTGTTTATATTACACTAGACCCTGTCTCTGTTTATATTACACTAAACCCTGTCTCTGTTTATATTGCACCAGACCCTGTCTCTGTTTATATTACACGAGACCCTGTCTCTGTTTATATTACACTAGGACCTGCCTCTGTTTATGTTACACTAGGCCCTGTCTCTGTTTATATTACACTAGACCCTGTCTCTGTTTATATTACACTAGGACCTGCCTCTGTTTATGTTACACTAGGCCCTGTCTCTGTTTATATTACACTGGACCCTGTCTCTGTTTATATTACACGAGACCCTGTCTCTGTTTATATTACACGAGACCCTGTCTCTGTTTATATTACACTAGACCCTGTCTCTGTTTATATTACACTAGAGCCTGTCTCTGTTTATATTACTCTAGACCCTGTCTCTGTTTATATTACACTGGACCCTGTCTCTGTTTATATTACACGAGACCCTGTCTCTGTTTATATTACACTAGGACCTGCCTCTGTTTATGTTACACTAGGCCCTGTCTCTGTTTATATTACACTGGACCCTGTCTCTGTTTATATTACACGAGACCCTGTCTCTGTTTATATTACACTCGACCCTGTCTCTGTTTATATTACACTAGACCCTGTCTCTGTTTATATTACACGAGACCCTGTCTCTGTTTATATTGCACTCGACCCTGTCTCTGTTTATATTACACTAGACCCTGTCTCTGTTTATATTACACTGGACCCTGTCTCTGTTTATATTACACTAGACCCTGTCTCTGTTGAGATTACACTAGGACCTGCCTCTGTTTATGTTACACTAGGCCCTGTCTCTGTTTATATTACACTGGACCCTGTCTCTGTTTATATTACACGAGACCCTGTCTCTGTTTATATTACACTCGACCCTGTCTCTGTTTATATTACACTAGACCCTGTCTCTGTTTATATTACACTAGACCCTGTCTCTGTTTATATTACACTGGACCCTGTCTCTGTTTATATTACACTAGACCCTGTCTCTGTTTGTATTACACTAGACCCTGTCTCTGTTTATATTACACTAGACCCTGTCTCTGTTTATATTACACCAGACCCTGTCTCTGTTTATATTACACTGGACCATGTCCCTGTTTATATTACACTAGACCCTGTCTATTACACTCGACCCTGTCTCTGTTTATATTACACTAGACCCTGTCTCTGTTTATATTACACTAGGCCCTGTCTCTGTTTATATTACACCAGACTCTGTCTCTGTTTATGTTACACTCGACCCTGTCTCTGTTTATATTACACTAGACCCTGTCCCTGTTTATATTACACGAGGCCCTGTCTCTGTTTATATTACACTGGACCCTGTCTCTGTTTATATTACACTAGACCCTGCCTCTTTATATTACACTCGGCCCTGTCTCTGTTTATATTATACTAGACCCTGTCACTGTTTATATTACACTAGACCCTGTCTCTGTTTATATTACATTAGACCCTGTCTCTGTTTATATTACACTAGACCCTGTCTCTGTTTATATTACACTAGGACCTGCCTCTGTTGATGTTACACTAAGCCCTGTCTCTGTTTATATTACACTAGACCCTGTCTCTGTTTATATTACACTAGACCCTGTCTCTGTTTATATTACACTAGACCCTGTCTCTGTTTATATTGCACTAGACCCTGTCTCTGTTTATATTACACCAGACTCTGTATCTGTTTATATTACACTCGACCCTGTCTCTGTTTATATTACACTAGACCCTGTCCCTGTTTATATTACACGAGGCCCTGTCTCTGTTTATATTACACTGGACCCTGTCTCTGTTTATATTACACGAGACCCTGCCTCTTTATATTACACTCGGCCCTGTCTCTGTTTATATTACACTAGACCCTGTCACTGGTTATATTACACTAGACACTGTCTCTGTTTATATTACACTAGACCCTGTCCTTGTTTATGTTACACTAGACCCTGTCTCTGTTTTTATTACACCAGACTCTGTCTCTGTTTATATTACACTCGACCCTGTCTCTGTTTATATTACACTAGACCCTGTCCCTGTTTATATTACACGAGGCCCTGTCTCTGTTTATATTACACTGGACCCTGTCTCTGTTTATATTACACTAGACCCTGCCTCTTTATATTACACTCGGCCCTGTCTCTGTTTATATTACACTTGACCCTGTCACTGTTTATATTGCACTAGACCCTGTCTCTGTTTATATTACACTAGACCCTGTCCCTGTTTATATTACACTCGACCCTGTCTCTGTTTATATTACACTAGACGCTGTCTCTGTTTATATTACACTAGACCCTGTCTCTGTTTATATTACACTAGACCCTGTGTCTGTTTATATTATACTAGACCCTGTCTCTGTTTATATTACACTAGACCCTGTCTCTGTTTATATTACACGAGACCCTGTCTCTGTTTATATTACACTAGACCCTGTCTCTGTTTATATTACACTAGACCCTGTCTCTGTTTATATTACACTAGGACCTGCCTCTGTTTATATTACACTAGACCTTGTCTCTGATAATATTATACTAGACCCTGTCACTATTTATATTACATTCGACCCTGTCTCTGTTTATATTACACGAGGCCCTGTCCCTGTTTATATTACACTAGACCCTGTCTCTGTTTATATTACACGAGGCCCTGTCTCTGTTTATATTACACTAGACCCTGTCTCTGTTTATATTACACTAGACCCTGTCTCTGTTTATATTACACTAGACCCTGTCTCTGTTTATATTGCACTAGACCCTGTCTCTGTTTATATTACACGAGACCCTGTCTCTGTTTATATTACACGAGGACCTGCCTCTGTTTATGTTACACTAGGCCCTGTCTCTGTTTATATTACACTAGACCCTGTCTCTGTTTATATTACACTAGACCCTGTCTCTGTTTATATTACACTAGACCCTGTCTCTGTTTATATTGCACCAGACCCTGTCTCTGTTTATATTACACGAGACCCTGTCTCTGTTTATATTACACTGGACCCTGTCTCTGTTTATATTACACTGGGCACTGTCTCTGTTTATAATACACTAGACCCTGTCTCTGTTTATATTATACTAGACCCTGTCTCTGTTTATATTACACTGGACCCTGTCTCTGTTTATATTACACTAGACCCTGTCTCTGTTTATATTACACTGGACCATGTCCCTGTTTATATTACACTAGACCCTGTCTCTGTTTATATTATACTAGACCCTGTCTCTGTTTATATTACACTAGACCCTGTCTCTGTTTATATTACACTAGACCCTGTCTCTGTTTATATTACACTAGACCCTGTCTCTGTTTATATTACACGAGACCCTGTCTCTGTTTATATTACACTAGGACCTGCCTCGATTATATTACACTAGACCTTGTCTCTGTTTATATTACACTAGACCCTGTCACTATTTATATTACACTCGACCCTGTCTCTGTTTATATTGCACTAGACCCTGTCTCTGTTTATATTGCAGTAGACCCTGTCCTTGTTTATATTACACTAGACCCTGTCTCTGTTTATATTGCACTCGACCCTGTCCCTGTTTATATTGCACTAGACCCTGTATCTGTTTATATTGCACTAGACCCTGTCTCTGTTTATATTACACTGGACCCTGTCTCTGTTTTATTACACTAGACCCTGTCCCTGTTTATATTACACTAGACCCTGTCTCTGTTTATATTGCACTAGACCCTGTCTCTGTTTATATTACACTAGACCCTGTCTCTGTTTATATTACACTAGACCCTGTCTCTGTTTATATTGCACTAGACCCTGTCTCTGTTTATATTACACTAGACCCTGTCTCTGTTTATATTACACTAGACCCTGTCTCTGTTTATATTACACTAGACCCTGTCTCTGTTTATATTACACTAGACCCTGTCTCTGTTTATATTACACTAGGACCTGCCTCTGTTTATGTTACACTAAGCCCTGTCTCTGTTTATATTACACTCGACCCTGTCTTTGTTTATATTACACTAGACTCTGTCTCTGTTTATATTACACTAGACCCTGTCTCTGTTTATATTACACTAGACACTGTCTCTGTTTATATTACACTAGACCCTGTCTCTGTTTATATTACACCAGACCCTGTCTCTGTTTATATTACACGAGACCCTGTCTCTGTTTATATTACACTCGGACCTGCCTCTGTTTATGTTACATTAGGCCCTGTCTCTATTTATATTACACTAGACCCTGTCTCTGTTTATATTACACTAGGCCCTGTCTCTGTTTATATTACACTAGACCATGTCCCTGTTTATATTACACTCGACCCTGTCTCTGTTTATATTACACTCGACCCTGTCTCTGTTTATATTACACTAGACCCTGTCTCTGTTTATATTACACTAGACCCTGTCTCTGTTTAAATTACACCAGACCCTGTCTCTGTTTATATTACACGAGACCCTGTCCCTGTTTATATTACACTCGACCCTGTCCCTGTTTATATTACACTCGGCCCTGTCTCTGTTTATATTACACCAGACTCTGTCTCTGTTTATATTACATGAGACCCTGTCTCTGTTTATATTACACTAAACCCTGTCTCTGTTTATATTACACTAGGCCCTGTCTCTGTTTATATTACACCAGACTCTGTATCTGTTTATATTACACTCGACCCTGTCTCTGTTTATATTACACTAGACCCTGTCCCTGTTTATATTACACGAGGCCCTGTCTCTGTTTATATTACACTGGACCCTGTCTCTGTCTATATTACACTAGACCCTGTCTCTGTTTATATTACACTAGACCCTGTCCCTGTTTATATTACACGAGGCCCTGTCTCTGTTTATATTACACTAGACCCTGTCACTGTTTATATTACACTAGACCCTGTCTCTGTTTATATTACACTAGACCCTGTCCCTGTTTATATTACACTAGACCCTGTCTCTGTTTATATTACACCAGACTCTGTCTCTGTTTATATTACACTCGACCCTGTCTCTGTTTATATTACACTAGACCCTGTCCCTGTTTATATTACACGAGGCCCTGTCTCTGTATATATTACACTGGACCCTGTCTCTGTTTATATTACACTAGACCCTGCCTCTTTATATTACACTCGGCCCTGTCTCTGTTTATATTACACTCGGCCCTGTCTCTGTTTATATTATACTAGACCCTGTCTCTGTTTATATTACACTAGACCCTGTCTCTGTTTATATTACACGAGACCCTGTCTCTGTTTATATTACACTAGACCCTGTCTCTGTTTATATTACACGAGACCCTGTCTCTGTTTATATTACACTAGGACCTGCCTCTGTTTATATTACACTAGACCTTGTCTCTGTTTATATTACACTAGACCCTGTCACTATTTATATTACACTAGACCCTGTCTCTGTTTATATTACACGAGACCCTGTCTCTGTTTATATTACACTAGGACCTGCCTCTGTTTATGTTACATTAGGCCCTGTCTCTGTTTATATTACACTAGACCCTGTCTCTGTTTATATTACACTAGGCCCTGTCTCTGTTTATATTACACTAGACCATGTCCCTGTTTATATTACACTAGACCCTGTCTCTGTTTATATTACACTCGACCCTGTCTCTGTTTATATTACACTAGACCCTGTCTCTGTTTATATTACACTAGACCCTGTCTCTGTTTAAATTACACCAGACCCTGTCTCTGTTTATATTACACGAGACCCTGTCCCTGTTTATATTACACTCGACCCTGTCCCTGTTTATATTACACTTGGCCCTGTCTCTGTTTATATTACACCAGACTCTGTCTCTGTTTATATTACACGAGACCCTGTCTCTGTTTATATTACACTAAACCCTGTCTCTGTTTATATTACACTAGGCCCTGTCTCTGTTTATATTACACCAGACTCTGTATCTGTTTATATTACACTCGACCCTGTCTCTGTTTATATTACACTAGACCCTGTCCCTGTTTATATTACACGAGGCCCTGTCTCTGTTTATATTACACTGGACCCTGTCTCTGTCTATATTACACTAGACCCTGTCTCTGTTTATATTACACTAGACCCTGTCCCTGTTTATATTACACGAGGCCCTGTCTCTGTTTATATTACACTAGACCCTGTCACTGTTTATATTACACTAGACCCTGTCCCTGTTTATATTACACTAGACCCTGTCTCTGTTTATATTACACCAGACTCTGTCTCTCTTTATATTACACTCGACCCTGTCTCTGTTTATATTACACTAGACCCTGTCCCTGTTTATATTACACGAGGCCCTGTCTCTGTATATATTACACTGGACCCTGTCTCTGTTTATATTACACTAGACCCTGCCTCTTTATATTACACTCGGCCCTGTCTCTGTTTATATTACACTCGGCCCTGTCTCTGTTTATATTATACTAGACCCTGTCTCTGTTTATATTACACTAGACCCTGTCTCTGTTTATATTACACGAGACCCTGTCTCTGTTTATATTACACTAGGACCTGCCTCTGTTTATATTACACTAGACCTTGTCTCTGTTTATATTACACTAGACCCTGTCACTATTTATATTACACTAGACCCTGTCTCTGTTTATATTGCACTAGACCCTGTCTCTGTTTATATTGCACTGGACCCTGTCTCTGTTTATATTACACGAGACCCTGTCTCTGTTTATATTACACGAGACCCTGTCTCTGTTTATATTACACTAGGACCTGCCTCTGTTTATATTACACTAGACCTTGTCTCTGATAATATTATACTAGACCCTGTCACTATTTATATTACACTCGACTCTGTCTCTGTTTATATTACACGAGGCTTTGTCCCTGTTTATATTACACTAGACCCTGTCTCTGTTTATATTACACGAGGCCCTGTCTCTGTTTATATTACACTAGACCCTGTCTCTGTTTATATTACACTAGACCCTGTCTCTGTTTATATTACACTAGACCCTGTCTCTGTTTATATTGCACTAGACCCTGTCTCTGTTTATATTACACGAGACCCTGTCTCTGTTTATATTACACTAGGACCTGCCTCTGTTTATGTTACACTAGGCCCTGTCTCTGTTTATATTACACTAGACCCTGTCTCTGTTTATATTACACTAGACCCTGTCTCTGTTTATATTACACTAAACCCTGTCTCTGTTTATATTGCACCAGACCCTGTCTCTGTTTATATTACACGAGACCCTGTCTCTGTTTATATTACACTAGGACCTGCCTCTGTTTATGTTACACTAGGCCCTGTCTCTGTTTATATTACACTAGACCCTGTCTCTGTTTATATTACACTAGGACCTGCCTCTGTTTATGTTACACTAGGCCCTGTCTCTGTTTATATTACACTGGACCCTGTCTCTGTTTATATTACACGAGACCCTGTCTCTGTTTATATTACACTTGACCCTGTCTCTGTTTATATTACACTAGACCCTGTCTCTGTTTATATTACACTAGAGCCTGTCTCTGTTTATATTACTCTAGACCCTGTCTCTGTTTATATTACACTGGACCCTGTCTCTGTTTATATTACACGAGACCCTGTCTCTGTTTATATTACACTAGGACCTGCCTCTGTTTATGTTACACTAGGCCCTGTCTCTGTTTATATTACACTGGACCCTGTCTCTGTTTATATTACACGAGACCCTGTCTCTGTTTATATTACACTCGACCCTGTCTCTGTTTATATTACACTAGACCCTGTCTCTGTTTATATTACACTAGACCCTGTCTCTGTTTATATTACACTGGACCCTGTCTCTGTTTATATTACACGAGACCCTGTCTCTGTTTATATTACACTCGACCCTGTCTCTGTTTATATTACACTAGACCCTGTCTCTGTTTGTATTACACTAGACCCTGTCTCTGTTTATATTACACTAGACCCTGTCTCTGTTTATATTACACCAGACCCTGTCTCTGTTTATATTACACTAGACCATGTCCCTGTTTATATTACACTAGACCCTGTCTATTACACTCGACCCTGTCTCTGTTTATATTACACTAGACCCTGTCTCTGTTTATATTACACTAGGCCCTGTCTCTGTTTATATTACACCAGACTCTGTCTCTGTTTATATTACACTCGACCCTGTCTCTGTTTATATTACACTAGACCCTGTCCCTGTTTATATTACACGAGGCCCTGTCTCTGTTTATATTACACTGGACCCTGTCTCTGCTTATATTACACTAGACCCTGCCTCTTTATATTACACTCGGCCCTGTCTCTGTTTATATTACACTAGACCCTGTCACTGTTTATATTACACTAGACCCTGTCTCTGTTTATATTACACTAGACCCTGTCTCTATTTATATTACACTAGACCCTGTTTCTGTTTGTATTACACTAGACCCTGTCTCTGTTTATATTACACTAGACCCTGTCTCTGTTTATATTACACTATGCCCTGTCTCTGTTTATATTACACTAGACCCTGTCTCTGTTTATATTACACTAGGACCTGCCTCTGTTGATGTTACACTAAGCCCTGTCTCTGTTTATATTACACTAAGCCCTGTCTCTGTTTATATTACACTAGACCCTGTCTCTGTTTATATTACACCAGACTCTGTCTCTGTTTATATTACACTCGACCCTGTCTCTGTTTATATTACACTAGACCCTGTCCCTGTTTATATTACACGAGGCCCTGTCTCTGTATATATTACACTGGACCCTGTCTCTGTTTATATTACACTAGACCCTGCCTCTTTATATTACACTCGGCCCTGTCTCTGTTTATATTATACTAGACCCTGTCTCTGTTTATATTACACTAGACCCTGTCTCTGTTTATATTACACTAGACCCTGTCTCTGTTTATATTACACTAGACCCTGTCTCTGTTTATATTACACGAGACCCTGTCTCTGTTTATATTACACTAGGACCTGCCTCTGTTTATATTACACTAGACCTTGTCTCTGTTTATATTACACTAGACCCTGTCACTATTTATATTACACTAGACCCTGTCTCTGTTTATATTGCACTAGACCCTGTCTCTGTTTATATTGCACTAGACCCTGTCTCTGTTTATATTACACGAGACCCTGTCTCTGTTTATATTACACGAGACCCTGTCTCTGTTTATATTACACAAGACCTGCCTCTGTTTATATTACACTCGACCTTGTCTCTGATAATATTATACTAGACCCTGTCACTATTTATATTACACTCGACCCTGTCTCTGTTTATATTACACTCGGCCCTGTCTCTGTTTATATTACACTGGACCCTGTCTCTGTTTATATTACACGAGACCCTGTCTCTGTTTATATTACACTCGACCCTGTCTCTGTTTATATTACACTAGACCCTGTCTCTGTTTATATTACACTAGAGCCTGTCTCTGTTTATATTACTCTAGACCCTGTCTCTGTTTATATTACACTGGACCCTGTCTCTGTTTATATTACACGAGACCCTGTCTCTGTTTATATTACACTAGGACCTGCCTCTGTTTATGTTACACTAGGCCCTGTCTCTGTTTATATTACACTGGACCCTGTCTCTGTTTATATTACACGAGACCCTGTCTCTGTTTATATTACACTCGACCCTGTCTCTGTTTATATTACACTAGACCCTGTCTCTGTTTATATTACACGAGACCCTGTCTCTGTTTATATTGCACTCGACCCTGTCTCTGTTTATATTACACTAGACCCTGTCTCTGTTTATATTACACTGGACCCTGTCTCTGTTTATATTACACTAGACCCTGTCTCTGTTGAGATTACACTAGGACCTGCCTCTGTTTATGTTACACTAGGCCCTGTCTCTGTTTATATTACACTGGACCCTGTCTCTGTTTATATTACACGAGACCCTGTCTCTGTTTATATTACACTCGGCCCTGTCTCTGTTTATATTACACCAGACTCTGTCTCTGTTTATATTACACGAGACCCTGTCTCTGTTTATATTACACTAAACCCTGTCTCTGTTTATATTACACTAGGCCCTGTGTCTGTTTATATTACACCAGACTCTGTATCTGTTTATATTACACTCGACCCTGTCTCTGATTATATTACACTAGACCCTGTTCCTGTTTATATTACACGAGGCCCTGTCTCTGTTTATATTACACTGGACCCTGTCTCTGTCTATATTACACTAGACCCTGTCTCTGTTTATATTACACTAGACCCTGTCCCTGTTTATATTACACGAGGCCCTGTCTCTGTTTATATTACACTAGACCCTGTCACTGTTTATATTACACTAGACCCTGTCTCTGTTTATATTACACTAGACCCTGTCCCTGTTTATATTACACTAGACCCTGTCTCTGTTTATATTACACCAGACTCTGTCTCTGTTTATATTACACTCGACCCTGTCTCTGTTTATATTACACTAGACCCTGTCCCTGTTTATATTACACGAGGCCCTGTCTCTGTATATATTACACTGGACCCTGTCTCTGTTTATATTACACTAGACCCTGCCTCTTTATATTACACTCGGCCCTGTCTCTGTTTATATTATACTAGACCCTGTCTCTGTTCATATTACACTAGACCCTGTCTCTGTTTATATTACACGAGACCCTGTCTCTGTTTATATTACACTAGACCCTGTCTCTGTTTATATTACACGAGACCCTGTCTCTGTTTATATTACACTAGGACCTGCCTCTGTTTATATTACACTAGACCTTGTCTCTGTTTATATTACACTAGACCCTGTCACTATTTATATTATACTAGACCCTGTCTCTGTTTATATTGCACTAGACCCTGTCTCTGTTTATATTGCACTAGACCCTGTCTCTGTTTATATTACACGAGACCCTGTCTCTGTTTATATTACACGAGACCCTGTCTCTGTTTATATTACACTAGGACCTGCCTCTGTTTATATTACACTAGACCTTGTCTCTGATAATATTATACTAGACCCTGTCACTATTTATATTACACTCGACCCTGTCTCTGTTTATATTACACGAGGCCTTGTCCCTGTTTATATTACACTAGACCCTGTCTCTGTTTATATTACACGAGGCCCTGTCTCTGTTTATATTACACTAGACCCTGTCTCTGTTTATATTACACTAGACCCTGTCTCTGTTTATATTACACTAGACCCTGTCTCTGTTTATATTGCACTAGACCCTGTCTCTGTTTATATTACACGAGACCCTGTCTCTGTTTATATTACACTAGGACCTGCCTCTGTTTATGTTACACTAGGCCCTGTCTCTGTTTATATTACACTAGACCCTGTCTCTGTTTATATTACACTAGACCCTGTCTCTGTTTATATTACACTAAACCCTGTCTCTGTTTATATTGCACCAGACCCTGTCTCTGTTTATATTACACGAGACCCTGTCTCTGTTTATATTACACTAGGACCTGCCTCTGTTTATGTTACACTAGGCCCTGTCTCTGTTTATATTACACTAGACCCTGTCTCTGTTTATATTACACTAGGACCTGCCTCTGTTTATGTTACACTAGGCCCTGTCTCTGTTTATATTACACTGGACCCTGTCTCTGTTTATATTACACTAGGACCTGCCTCTGTTTATATTACACTAGACCTTGTCTCTGATAATATTATACT
Organism: Pristiophorus japonicus; assembly: GCF_044704955.1. Classification (NCBI taxonomy): domain Eukaryota; kingdom Metazoa; phylum Chordata; class Chondrichthyes; family Pristiophoridae; genus Pristiophorus; species Pristiophorus japonicus. Next base: position 119,538 of record NW_027251257.1, read on the forward strand.
AGACCCTGTCACTATTTATATTACACTCGACCCTGTCTCTGTTTATATTACACGAGGCCTTGTCCCTGTTTATATCACACTAGACCCTGTCTCTGTTTATATTACACTAGACCCTGTCTCTGTTTATATTGCACTGGACCCTGTCTCTGTTTATATTACAGAGTGACCCTGTCTCTGTTTATATTACACTAGGACCTGCCTCTGTTTATGTTACACTAGGCCCTGTCTCTGTTTATATTACACTAGACCCTGTCTCTGTTTATATTACACTAGACCCTGTCTCTGTTTATATTACACTAAACCCTGTCTCTGTTTATATTGCACCAGACCCTGTCTCTGTTTATATTACACGAGACCCTGTCTCTGTTTATATTACACTAGGACCTGCCTCTGTTTATGTTACACTAGGCCCTGTCTCTGTTTATATTACACTAGACCCTGTCTCTGTTTATATTACACTAGGACCTGCCTCTGTTTATGTTACACTAGGCCCTGTCTCTGTTTATATTACACTGGACCCTGTCTCTGTTTATATTACACGAGACCCTGTCTCTGTTTATATTACACTCGACCCTGTCTCTGTTTATATTACACTAGACCCTGTCTCTGTTTATATTACACTAGAGCCTGTCTCTGTTTATATTACTCTAGACCCTGTCTCTGTTTATATTACACTGGACCCTGTCTCTGTTTATATTACACGAGACCCTGTCTCTGTTTATATTACACTAGGACCTGCCTCTGTTTATGTTACACTAGGCCCTGTCTCTGTTTATATTACACTGGACCCTGTCTCTGTTTATATTACACGAGACCCTGTCTCTGTTTATATTACACTCGACCCTGTCTCTGTTTATATTACACTAGACCCTGTCTCTGTTTATATTACACGAGACCCTGTCTCTGTTTATATTGCACTCGACCCTGTCTCTGTTTATATTACACTAGACCCTGTCTCTGTTTATATTACACTGGACCCTGTCTCTGTTTATATTACACTGGACCCTGTCTCTGTTTATATTACACTAGACCCTGTCTCTGTTGAGATTACACTAGGACCTGCCTCTGTTTATGTTACACTAGGCCCTGTCTCTGTTTATATTACACTGGACCCTGTCTCTGTTTATATTACACGAGACCCTGTCTCTGTTTATATTACACTCGACCCTGTCTCTGTTTATATTACACTAGACCCTGTCTCTGTTTATATTACACTAGACCCTGTCTCTGTTTATATTACACTGGACCCTGTCTCTGTTTATATTACACTAGACCCTGTCTCTGTTTGTATTACACTAGACCCTGTCTCTGTTTATATTACACTAGACCCTGTCTCTGTTTATATTACACCAGACCCTGTCTCTGTTTATATTACACTGGACCATGTCCCTGTTTATATTACACTAGACCCTGTCTATTACACTCGACCCTGTCTCTGTTTATATTACACTAGACCCTGTCTCTGTTTATATTACACTAGGCCCTGTCTCTGTTTATATTACACCAGACTCTGTCTCTGTTTATGTTACACTCGACCCTGTCTCTGTTTATATTACACTAGACCCTGTCCCTGTTTATATTACACGAGGCCCTGTCTCTGTTTATATTACACTGGACCCTGTCTCTGTTTATATTACACTAGACCCTGCCTCTTTATATTACACTCGGCCCTGTCTCTGTTTATATTATACTAGACCCTGTCACTGTTTATATTACACTAGACCCTGTCTCTGTTTATATTACATTAGACCCTGTCTCTGTTTATATTACACTAGACCCTGTCTCTGTTTATATTACACTAGGACCTGCCTCTGTTGATGTTACACTAAGCCCTGTCTCTGTTTATATTACACTAGACCCTGTCTCTGTTTATATTACACTAGACCCTGTCTCTGTTTATATTACACTAGACCCTGTCTCTGTTTATATTGCACTAGACCCTGTCTCTGTTTATATTACACCAGACTCTGTATCTGTTTATATTACACTCGACCCTGTCTCTGTTTATATTACACTAGACCCTGTCCCTGTTTATATTACACGAGGCCCTGTCTCTGTTTATATTACACTGGACCCTGTCTCTGTTTATATTACACGAGACCCTGCCTCTTTATATTACACTCGGCCCTGTCTCTGTTTATATTACACTAGACCCTGTCACTGGTTATATTACACTAGACACTGTCTCTGTTTATATTACACTAGACCCTGTCCTTGTTTATGTTACACTAGACCCTGTCTCTGTTTTTATTACACCAGACTCTGTCTCTGTTTATATTACACTCGACCCTGTCTCTGTTTATATTACACTAGACCCTGTCCCTGTTTATATTACACGAGGCCCTGTCTCTGTTTATATTACACTGGACCCTGTCTCTGTTTATATTACACTAGACCCTGCCTCTTTATATTACACTCGGCCCTGTCTCTGTTTATATTACACTTGACCCTGTCACTGTTTATATTGCACTAGACCCTGTCTCTGTTTATATTACACTAGACCCTGTCCCTGTTTATATTACACTCGACCCTGTCTCTGTTTATATTACACTAGACGCTGTCTCTGTTTATATTACACTAGACCCTGTCTCTGTTTATATTACACTAGACCCTGTGTCTGTTTATATTATACTAGACCCTGTCTCTGTTTATATTACACTAGACCCTGTCTCTGTTTATATTACACGAGACCCTGTCTCTGTTTATATTACACTAGACCCTGTCTCTGTTTATATTACACTAGACCCTGTCTCTGTTTATATTACACTAGGACCTGCCTCTGTTTATATTACACTAGACCTTGTCTCTGATAATATTATACTAGACCCTGTCACTATTTATATTACATTCGACCCTGTCTCTGTTTATATTACACGAGGCCCTGTCCCTGTTTATATTACACTAGACCCTGTCTCTGTTTATATTACACGAGGCCCTGTCTCTGTTTATATTACACTAGACCCTGTCTCTGTTTATATTACACTAGACCCTGTCTCTGTTTATATTACACTAGACCCTGTCTCTGTTTATATTGCACTAGACCCTGTCTCTGTTTATATTACACGAGACCCTGTCTCTGTTTATATTACACGAGGACCTGCCTCTGTTTATGTTACACTAGGCCCTGTCTCTGTTTATATTACACTAGACCCTGTCTCTGTTTATATTACACTAGACCCTGTCTCTGTTTATATTACACTAGACCCTGTCTCTGTTTATATTGCACCAGACCCTGTCTCTGTTTATATTACACGAGACCCTGTCTCTGTTTATATTACACTGGACCCTGTCTCTGTTTATATTACACTGGGCACTGTCTCTGTTTATAATACACTAGACCCTGTCTCTGTTTATATTATACTAGACCCTGTCTCTGTTTATATTACACTGGACCCTGTCTCTGTTTATATTACACTAGACCCTGTCTCTGTTTATATTACACTGGACCATGTCCCTGTTTATATTACACTAGACCCTGTCTCTGTTTATATTATACTAGACCCTGTCTCTGTTTATATTACACTAGACCCTGTCTCTGTTTATATTACACTAGACCCTGTCTCTGTTTATATTACACTAGACCCTGTCTCTGTTTATATTACACGAGACCCTGTCTCTGTTTATATTACACTAGGACCTGCCTCGATTATATTACACTAGACCTTGTCTCTGTTTATATTACACTAGACCCTGTCACTATTTATATTACACTCGACCCTGTCTCTGTTTATATTGCACTAGACCCTGTCTCTGTTTATATTGCAGTAGACCCTGTCCTTGTTTATATTACACTAGACCCTGTCTCTGTTTATATTGCACTCGACCCTGTCCCTGTTTATATTGCACTAGACCCTGTATCTGTTTATATTGCACTAGACCCTGTCTCTGTTTATATTACACTGGACCCTGTCTCTGTTTTATTACACTAGACCCTGTCCCTGTTTATATTACACTAGACCCTGTCTCTGTTTATATTGCACTAGACCCTGTCTCTGTTTATATTACACTAGACCCTGTCTCTGTTTATATTACACTAGACCCTGTCTCTGTTTATATTGCACTAGACCCTGTCTCTGTTTATATTACACTAGACCCTGTCTCTGTTTATATTACACTAGACCCTGTCTCTGTTTATATTACACTAGACCCTGTCTCTGTTTATATTACACTAGACCCTGTCTCTGTTTATATTACACTAGGACCTGCCTCTGTTTATGTTACACTAAGCCCTGTCTCTGTTTATATTACACTCGACCCTGTCTTTGTTTATATTACACTAGACTCTGTCTCTGTTTATATTACACTAGACCCTGTCTCTGTTTATATTACACTAGACACTGTCTCTGTTTATATTACACTAGACCCTGTCTCTGTTTATATTACACCAGACCCTGTCTCTGTTTATATTACACGAGACCCTGTCTCTGTTTATATTACACTCGGACCTGCCTCTGTTTATGTTACATTAGGCCCTGTCTCTATTTATATTACACTAGACCCTGTCTCTGTTTATATTACACTAGGCCCTGTCTCTGTTTATATTACACTAGACCATGTCCCTGTTTATATTACACTCGACCCTGTCTCTGTTTATATTACACTCGACCCTGTCTCTGTTTATATTACACTAGACCCTGTCTCTGTTTATATTACACTAGACCCTGTCTCTGTTTAAATTACACCAGACCCTGTCTCTGTTTATATTACACGAGACCCTGTCCCTGTTTATATTACACTCGACCCTGTCCCTGTTTATATTACACTCGGCCCTGTCTCTGTTTATATTACACCAGACTCTGTCTCTGTTTATATTACATGAGACCCTGTCTCTGTTTATATTACACTAAACCCTGTCTCTGTTTATATTACACTAGGCCCTGTCTCTGTTTATATTACACCAGACTCTGTATCTGTTTATATTACACTCGACCCTGTCTCTGTTTATATTACACTAGACCCTGTCCCTGTTTATATTACACGAGGCCCTGTCTCTGTTTATATTACACTGGACCCTGTCTCTGTCTATATTACACTAGACCCTGTCTCTGTTTATATTACACTAGACCCTGTCCCTGTTTATATTACACGAGGCCCTGTCTCTGTTTATATTACACTAGACCCTGTCACTGTTTATATTACACTAGACCCTGTCTCTGTTTATATTACACTAGACCCTGTCCCTGTTTATATTACACTAGACCCTGTCTCTGTTTATATTACACCAGACTCTGTCTCTGTTTATATTACACTCGACCCTGTCTCTGTTTATATTACACTAGACCCTGTCCCTGTTTATATTACACGAGGCCCTGTCTCTGTATATATTACACTGGACCCTGTCTCTGTTTATATTACACTAGACCCTGCCTCTTTATATTACACTCGGCCCTGTCTCTGTTTATATTACACTCGGCCCTGTCTCTGTTTATATTATACTAGACCCTGTCTCTGTTTATATTACACTAGACCCTGTCTCTGTTTATATTACACGAGACCCTGTCTCTGTTTATATTACACTAGACCCTGTCTCTGTTTATATTACACGAGACCCTGTCTCTGTTTATATTACACTAGGACCTGCCTCTGTTTATATTACACTAGACCTTGTCTCTGTTTATATTACACTAGACCCTGTCACTATTTATATTACACTAGACCCTGTCTCTGTTTATATTACACGAGACCCTGTCTCTGTTTATATTACACTAGGACCTGCCTCTGTTTATGTTACATTAGGCCCTGTCTCTGTTTATATTACACTAGACCCTGTCTCTGTTTATATTACACTAGGCCCTGTCTCTGTTTATATTACACTAGACCATGTCCCTGTTTATATTACACTAGACCCTGTCTCTGTTTATATTACACTCGACCCTGTCTCTGTTTATATTACACTAGACCCTGTCTCTGTTTATATTACACTAGACCCTGTCTCTGTTTAAATTACACCAGACCCTGTCTCTGTTTATATTACACGAGACCCTGTCCCTGTTTATATTACACTCGACCCTGTCCCTGTTTATATTACACTTGGCCCTGTCTCTGTTTATATTACACCAGACTCTGTCTCTGTTTATATTACACGAGACCCTGTCTCTGTTTATATTACACTAAACCCTGTCTCTGTTTATATTACACTAGGCCCTGTCTCTGTTTATATTACACCAGACTCTGTATCTGTTTATATTACACTCGACCCTGTCTCTGTTTATATTACACTAGACCCTGTCCCTGTTTATATTACACGAGGCCCTGTCTCTGTTTATATTACACTGGACCCTGTCTCTGTCTATATTACACTAGACCCTGTCTCTGTTTATATTACACTAGACCCTGTCCCTGTTTATATTACACGAGGCCCTGTCTCTGTTTATATTACACTAGACCCTGTCACTGTTTATATTACACTAGACCCTGTCCCTGTTTATATTACACTAGACCCTGTCTCTGTTTATATTACACCAGACTCTGTCTCTCTTTATATTACACTCGACCCTGTCTCTGTTTATATTACACTAGACCCTGTCCCTGTTTATATTACACGAGGCCCTGTCTCTGTATATATTACACTGGACCCTGTCTCTGTTTATATTACACTAGACCCTGCCTCTTTATATTACACTCGGCCCTGTCTCTGTTTATATTACACTCGGCCCTGTCTCTGTTTATATTATACTAGACCCTGTCTCTGTTTATATTACACTAGACCCTGTCTCTGTTTATATTACACGAGACCCTGTCTCTGTTTATATTACACTAGGACCTGCCTCTGTTTATATTACACTAGACCTTGTCTCTGTTTATATTACACTAGACCCTGTCACTATTTATATTACACTAGACCCTGTCTCTGTTTATATTGCACTAGACCCTGTCTCTGTTTATATTGCACTGGACCCTGTCTCTGTTTATATTACACGAGACCCTGTCTCTGTTTATATTACACGAGACCCTGTCTCTGTTTATATTACACTAGGACCTGCCTCTGTTTATATTACACTAGACCTTGTCTCTGATAATATTATACTAGACCCTGTCACTATTTATATTACACTCGACTCTGTCTCTGTTTATATTACACGAGGCTTTGTCCCTGTTTATATTACACTAGACCCTGTCTCTGTTTATATTACACGAGGCCCTGTCTCTGTTTATATTACACTAGACCCTGTCTCTGTTTATATTACACTAGACCCTGTCTCTGTTTATATTACACTAGACCCTGTCTCTGTTTATATTGCACTAGACCCTGTCTCTGTTTATATTACACGAGACCCTGTCTCTGTTTATATTACACTAGGACCTGCCTCTGTTTATGTTACACTAGGCCCTGTCTCTGTTTATATTACACTAGACCCTGTCTCTGTTTATATTACACTAGACCCTGTCTCTGTTTATATTACACTAAACCCTGTCTCTGTTTATATTGCACCAGACCCTGTCTCTGTTTATATTACACGAGACCCTGTCTCTGTTTATATTACACTAGGACCTGCCTCTGTTTATGTTACACTAGGCCCTGTCTCTGTTTATATTACACTAGACCCTGTCTCTGTTTATATTACACTAGGACCTGCCTCTGTTTATGTTACACTAGGCCCTGTCTCTGTTTATATTACACTGGACCCTGTCTCTGTTTATATTACACGAGACCCTGTCTCTGTTTATATTACACTTGACCCTGTCTCTGTTTATATTACACTAGACCCTGTCTCTGTTTATATTACACTAGAGCCTGTCTCTGTTTATATTACTCTAGACCCTGTCTCTGTTTATATTACACTGGACCCTGTCTCTGTTTATATTACACGAGACCCTGTCTCTGTTTATATTACACTAGGACCTGCCTCTGTTTATGTTACACTAGGCCCTGTCTCTGTTTATATTACACTGGACCCTGTCTCTGTTTATATTACACGAGACCCTGTCTCTGTTTATATTACACTCGACCCTGTCTCTGTTTATATTACACTAGACCCTGTCTCTGTTTATATTACACTAGACCCTGTCTCTGTTTATATTACACTGGACCCTGTCTCTGTTTATATTACACGAGACCCTGTCTCTGTTTATATTACACTCGACCCTGTCTCTGTTTATATTACACTAGACCCTGTCTCTGTTTGTATTACACTAGACCCTGTCTCTGTTTATATTACACTAGACCCTGTCTCTGTTTATATTACACCAGACCCTGTCTCTGTTTATATTACACTAGACCATGTCCCTGTTTATATTACACTAGACCCTGTCTATTACACTCGACCCTGTCTCTGTTTATATTACACTAGACCCTGTCTCTGTTTATATTACACTAGGCCCTGTCTCTGTTTATATTACACCAGACTCTGTCTCTGTTTATATTACACTCGACCCTGTCTCTGTTTATATTACACTAGACCCTGTCCCTGTTTATATTACACGAGGCCCTGTCTCTGTTTATATTACACTGGACCCTGTCTCTGCTTATATTACACTAGACCCTGCCTCTTTATATTACACTCGGCCCTGTCTCTGTTTATATTACACTAGACCCTGTCACTGTTTATATTACACTAGACCCTGTCTCTGTTTATATTACACTAGACCCTGTCTCTATTTATATTACACTAGACCCTGTTTCTGTTTGTATTACACTAGACCCTGTCTCTGTTTATATTACACTAGACCCTGTCTCTGTTTATATTACACTATGCCCTGTCTCTGTTTATATTACACTAGACCCTGTCTCTGTTTATATTACACTAGGACCTGCCTCTGTTGATGTTACACTAAGCCCTGTCTCTGTTTATATTACACTAAGCCCTGTCTCTGTTTATATTACACTAGACCCTGTCTCTGTTTATATTACACCAGACTCTGTCTCTGTTTATATTACACTCGACCCTGTCTCTGTTTATATTACACTAGACCCTGTCCCTGTTTATATTACACGAGGCCCTGTCTCTGTATATATTACACTGGACCCTGTCTCTGTTTATATTACACTAGACCCTGCCTCTTTATATTACACTCGGCCCTGTCTCTGTTTATATTATACTAGACCCTGTCTCTGTTTATATTACACTAGACCCTGTCTCTGTTTATATTACACTAGACCCTGTCTCTGTTTATATTACACTAGACCCTGTCTCTGTTTATATTACACGAGACCCTGTCTCTGTTTATATTACACTAGGACCTGCCTCTGTTTATATTACACTAGACCTTGTCTCTGTTTATATTACACTAGACCCTGTCACTATTTATATTACACTAGACCCTGTCTCTGTTTATATTGCACTAGACCCTGTCTCTGTTTATATTGCACTAGACCCTGTCTCTGTTTATATTACACGAGACCCTGTCTCTGTTTATATTACACGAGACCCTGTCTCTGTTTATATTACACAAGACCTGCCTCTGTTTATATTACACTCGACCTTGTCTCTGATAATATTATACTAGACCCTGTCACTATTTATATTACACTCGACCCTGTCTCTGTTTATATTACACTCGGCCCTGTCTCTGTTTATATTACACTGGACCCTGTCTCTGTTTATATTACACGAGACCCTGTCTCTGTTTATATTACACTCGACCCTGTCTCTGTTTATATTACACTAGACCCTGTCTCTGTTTATATTACACTAGAGCCTGTCTCTGTTTATATTACTCTAGACCCTGTCTCTGTTTATATTACACTGGACCCTGTCTCTGTTTATATTACACGAGACCCTGTCTCTGTTTATATTACACTAGGACCTGCCTCTGTTTATGTTACACTAGGCCCTGTCTCTGTTTATATTACACTGGACCCTGTCTCTGTTTATATTACACGAGACCCTGTCTCTGTTTATATTACACTCGACCCTGTCTCTGTTTATATTACACTAGACCCTGTCTCTGTTTATATTACACGAGACCCTGTCTCTGTTTATATTGCACTCGACCCTGTCTCTGTTTATATTACACTAGACCCTGTCTCTGTTTATATTACACTGGACCCTGTCTCTGTTTATATTACACTAGACCCTGTCTCTGTTGAGATTACACTAGGACCTGCCTCTGTTTATGTTACACTAGGCCCTGTCTCTGTTTATATTACACTGGACCCTGTCTCTGTTTATATTACACGAGACCCTGTCTCTGTTTATATTACACTCGGCCCTGTCTCTGTTTATATTACACCAGACTCTGTCTCTGTTTATATTACACGAGACCCTGTCTCTGTTTATATTACACTAAACCCTGTCTCTGTTTATATTACACTAGGCCCTGTGTCTGTTTATATTACACCAGACTCTGTATCTGTTTATATTACACTCGACCCTGTCTCTGTTTATATTACACTAGACCCTGTTCCTGTTTATATTACACGAGGCCCTGTCTCTGTTTATATTACACTGGACCCTGTCTCTGTCTATATTACACTAGACCCTGTCTCTGTTTATATTACACTAGACCCTGTCCCTGTTTATATTACACGAGGCCCTGTCTCTGTTTATATTACACTAGACCCTGTCACTGTTTATATTACACTAGACCCTGTCTCTGTTTATATTACACTAGACCCTGTCCCTGTTTATATTACACTAGACCCTGTCTCTGTTTATATTACACCAGACTCTGTCTCTGTTTATATTACACTCGACCCTGTCTCTGTTTATATTACACTAGACCCTGTCCCTGTTTATATTACACGAGGCCCTGTCTCTGTATATATTACACTGGACCCTGTCTCTGTTTATATTACACTAGACCCTGCCTCTTTATATTACACTCGGCCCTGTCTCTGTTTATATTATACTAGACCCTGTCTCTGTTCATATTACACTAGACCCTGTCTCTGTTTATATTACACGAGACCCTGTCTCTGTTTATATTACACTAGACCCTGTCTCTGTTTATATTACACGAGACCCTGTCTCTGTTTATATTACACTAGGACCTGCCTCTGTTTATATTACACTAGACCTTGTCTCTGTTTATATTACACTAGACCCTGTCACTATTTATATTATACTAGACCCTGTCTCTGTTTATATTGCACTAGACCCTGTCTCTGTTTATATTGCACTAGACCCTGTCTCTGTTTATATTACACGAGACCCTGTCTCTGTTTATATTACACGAGACCCTGTCTCTGTTTATATTACACTAGGACCTGCCTCTGTTTATATTACACTAGACCTTGTCTCTGATAATATTATACTAGACCCTGTCACTATTTATATTACACTCGACCCTGTCTCTGTTTATATTACACGAGGCCTTGTCCCTGTTTATATTACACTAGACCCTGTCTCTGTTTATATTACACGAGGCCCTGTCTCTGTTTATATTACACTAGACCCTGTCTCTGTTTATATTACACTAGACCCTGTCTCTGTTTATATTACACTAGACCCTGTCTCTGTTTATATTGCACTAGACCCTGTCTCTGTTTATATTACACGAGACCCTGTCTCTGTTTATATTACACTAGGACCTGCCTCTGTTTATGTTACACTAGGCCCTGTCTCTGTTTATATTACACTAGACCCTGTCTCTGTTTATATTACACTAGACCCTGTCTCTGTTTATATTACACTAAACCCTGTCTCTGTTTATATTGCACCAGACCCTGTCTCTGTTTATATTACACGAGACCCTGTCTCTGTTTATATTACACTAGGACCTGCCTCTGTTTATGTTACACTAGGCCCTGTCTCTGTTTATATTACACTAGACCCTGTCTCTGTTTATATTACACTAGGACCTGCCTCTGTTTATGTTACACTAGGCCCTGTCTCTGTTTATATTACACTGGACCCTGTCTCTGTTTATATTACACTAGGACCTGCCTCTGTTTATATTACACTAGACCTTGTCTCTGATAATATTATACTAGACCCTGTCACTATTTATATTACACTCGACCCTGTCTCTGTTTATATTACACGAGGCCTTGTCCCTGTTTATATCACACTAGACCCTGTCTCTGTTTATATTACACTAGACCCTGTCTCTGTTTATATTGCACTGGACCCTGTCTCTGTTTATATTACAGAGTGACCCTGTCTCTGTTTATATTACACTAGGACCTGCCTCTGTTTATGTTACACTAGGCCCTGTCTCTGTTTATATTACACTAGACCCTGTCTCTGTTTATATTACACTAGACCCTGTCTCTGTTTATATTACACTAAACCCTGTCTCTGTTTATATTGCACCAGACCCTGTCTCTGTTTATATTACACGAGACCCTGTCTCTGTTTATATTACACTAGGACCTGCCTCTGTTTATGTTACACTAGGCCCTGTCTCTGTTTATATTACACTAGACCCTGTCTCTGTTTATATTACACTAGGACCTGCCTCTGTTTATGTTACACTAGGCCCTGTCTCTGTTTATATTACACTGGACCCTGTCTCTGTTTATATTACACGAGACCCTGTCTCTGTTTATATTACACTCGACCCTGTCTCTGTTTATATTACACTAGACCCTGTCTCTGTTTATATTACACTAGAGCCTGTCTCTGTTTATATTACTCTAGACCCTGTCTCTGTTTATATTACACTGGACCCTGTCTCTGTTTATATTACACGAGACCCTGTCTCTGTTTATATTACACTAGGACCTGCCTCTGTTTATGTTACACTAGGCCCTGTCTCTGTTTATATTACACTGGACCCTGTCTCTGTTTATATTACACGAGACCCTGTCTCTGTTTATATTACACTCGACCCTGTCTCTGTTTATATTACACTAGACCCTGTCTCTGTTTATATTACACGAGACCCTGTCTCTGTTTATATTGCACTCGACCCTGTCTCTGTTTATATTACACTAGACCCTGTCTCTGTTTATATTACACTGGACCCTGTCTCTGTTTATATTACACTAGACCCTGTCTCTGTTGAGATTACACTAGGACCTGCCTCTGTTTATGTTACACTAGGCCCTGTCTCTGTTTATATTACACTGGACCCTGTCTCTGTTTATATTACACGAGACCCTGTCTCTGTTTATATTACACTCGGCCCTGTCTCTGTTTATATTACACCAGACTCTGTCTCTGTTTATATTACACGAGACCCTGTCTCTGTTTATATTACACTAAACCCTGTCTCTGTTTATATTACACTAGGCCCTGTGTCTGTTTATATTACACCAGACTCTGTATCTGTTTATATTACACTCGACCCTGCCTCTGTTTATATTACACTAGACCCTGTCCCTGTTTATATTACACGAGGCCCTGTCTCTGTTTATATTACACTGGACCCTGTCTCTGTCTATATTACACTAGACCCTGTCTCTGTTTATATTACACTAGACCCTGTCCCTGTTTATATTACACGAGGCCCTGTCTCTGTTTATATTACACTAGACCCTGTCACTGTTTATATTACACTAGACCCTGTCTCTGTTTATATTACACTAGACCCTGTCCCTGTTTATATTACACTAGACCCTGTCTCTGTTTATATTACACCAGACTCTGTCTCTGTTTATATTACACTCGACCCTGTCTCTGTTTATATTACACTAGACCCTGTCCCTGTTTATATTACACGAGGCCCTGTCTCTGTATATATTACACTGGACCCTGTCTCTGTTTATATTACACTAGACCCTGCCTCTTTATATTACACTCGGCCCTGTCTCTGTTTATATTATACTAGACCCTGTCTCTGTTCATATTACACTAGACCCTGTCTCTGTTTATATTACACGAGACCCTGTCTCTGTTTATATTACACTAGACCCTGTCTCTGTTTATATTACACGAGACCCTGTCTCTGTTTATATTACACTAGGACCTGCCTCTGTTTATATTACACTAGACCTTGTCTCTGTTTATATTACACTAGACCCTGTCACTATTTATATTATACTAGACCCTGTCTCTGTTTATATTGCACTAGACCCTGTCTCTGTTTATATTGCACTAGACCCTGTCTCTGTTTATATTACACGAGACCCTGTCTCTGTTTATATTACACGAGACCCTGTCTCTGTTTATATTACACTAGGACCTGCCTCTGTTTATATTACACTAGACCTTGTCTCTGATAATATTATACTAGACCCTGTCACTATTTATATTACACTCGACCCTGTCTCTGTTTATATTACACGAGGCCTTGTCCCTGTTTATATTACACTAGACCCTGTCTCTGTTTATATTACACGAGGCCCTGTCTCTGTTTATATTACACTAGACCCTGTCTCTGTTTATATTACACTAGACCCTGTCTCTGTTTATATTACACTAGACCCTGTCTCTGTTTATATTGCACTAGACCCTGTCTCTGTTTATATTACACGAGACCCTGTCTCTGTTTATATTACACTAGGACCTGCCTCTGTTTATGTTACACTAGGCCCTGTCTCTGTTTATATTACACTAGACCCTGTCTCTGTTTATATTACACTAGACCCTGTCTCTGTTTATATTACACTAAACCCTGTCTCTGTTTATATTGCACCAGACCCTGTCTCTGTTTATATTACACGAGACCCTGTCTCTGTTTATATTACACTAGGACCTGCCTCTGTTTATGTTACACTAGGCCCTGTCTCTGTTTATATTACACTAGACCCTGTCTCTGTTTATATTACACTAGGACCTGCCTCTGTTTATGTTACACTAGGCCCTGTCTCTGTTTATATTACACTGGACCCTGTCTCTGTTTATATTACACGAGACCCTGTCTCTGTTTATATTACACTTGACCCTGTCTCTGTTTATATTACACTAGACCCTGTCTCTGTTTATATTACACTAGAGCCTGTCTCTGTTTATATTACTCTAGACCCTGTCTCTGTTTATATTACACTAGACCATGTCCCTGTTTATATTACACGAGGCCCTGTCCCTGTTTATATTACACTGGACCCTGTCTCTGTTTATATTACACGAGACCCTGTCTCTGTTTATATTACACTAGGACCTGCCTCTGTTTATGTTACACTAGGCACTGTCTCTGTTTATATTACACTGGACCCTGTCTCTGTTTATATTACACGAGACCCTGTCTCTGTTTATATTACACTCGACCCTGTCTCTGTTTATATTGCACTAGACCCTGTCTCTGTTTATATTACACTAGACCCTGTCTCTGTTTATATTACACTGGACCCTGTCTCTGTTTATATTACACGAGACCCTGTCTCTGTTTATATTACACTCGACCCTGTCTCTGTTTATATTACACTAGACCCTGTCTCTGTTTGTATTACACTAGACCCTGTCTCTGTTTATATTACACTAGACCATGTCCCTGTTTATATTACACTAGACCCTGTCTATTACACTCGACCCTGTCTCTGTTTATATTACACTAGACCCTGTCTCTGTTTATATTACACTAGGCCCTGTCTCTGTTTATATCACACCAGACTCTGTCTCTGTTTATATTACACTCGACCCTGTCTCTGTTTATATTACACTAGACCCTGTCCCTGTTTATATTACACGAGGCCCTGTCTCTGTTTATATTACACTGGACCCTGTCTCTGTTTATATTACACTAGACCCTGCCTCTTTATATTACACTCGGCCCTGTCTCTGTTTATATTACACTAGACCCTGTCACTGTTTATATTACACTAGACCCTGTCTCTGTTTATATTACACTAGACCCTATCTCTGTTTATATTACACTAGACCCTGTCTCTGTTTATATTACACTAGACCCTGTTTCTGTTTGTATTACACTAGACCCTGTCTCTGTTTATATTACACTAGACCCTGTCTCTGTTTATATTACACTAGACCCTGTCTCTGTTTATATTACACTCGACCCTGTCTCTGTTTATTTTACACTAGACCCTGTCTCTGTTTATATTACACGAGGCCCTGTCTCTGTTTATATTACACTGGACCCTGTCTCTGTTTATATTACACTAGACCCTGCCTCTTTATATTACACTAGGCCCTGTCTCTGTTTATATTACACGAGGCCCTGTCTCTGTTTATATTACACTAGACCCTGTCCCTGTTTATATTACACTAGACCCTGTCTCTGTTTATATTACACTAGACCCTGTCTCTGTTTATATTACACTATGCCCTGTCTCTGTTTATATTACACTAAACCCTGTCTCTGTTTATATTACACTAGACCCTGTCTCTGTTTATATTACACTCGACCCTGTCTCTGTTTATATTACACTAGACCCTGTCCCTGTTTATATTACACGAGGCCCTGTCTCTGTATATATTACACTGGACCCTGTCTCTGTTTATATTACACTAGACCCTGCCTCTTTATATTACACTCGGCCCTGTCTCTGTTTATATTATACTAGACCCTGTCTCTGTTTATATTACACTAGACCCTGTCTCTGTTTATATTACACTAGACCCTGTCTCTGTTTATATTACACTAGACCCTGTCTCTGTTTATATTACACGAGACCCTGTCTCTGTTTATATTACACTAGGACCTGCCTCTGTTTATATTACACTAGACCTTGTCTCTGTTTATATTACACTAGACCCTGTCACTATTTATATTACACTAGACCCTGTCTCTGTTTATATTGCACTAGACCCTGTCTCTGTTTATATTGCACTAGACCCTGTCTCTGTTTATATTACACGAGACCCTGTCTCTGTTTATATTACACGAGACCCTGTCTCTGTTTATATTACACTAGGACCTGCCTCTGTTTATATTACACTAGACCTTGTCTCTGATAATATTATACTAGACCCTGTCACTATTTATATTACACTCGACCCTGTCTCTGTTTATATTACACGAGGCCTTGTCCCTGTTTATATCACACTAGACCCTGTCTCTGTTTATATTACACTAGACCCTGTCTCTGTTTATATTGCACTGGACCCTGTCTCTGTTTATATTACAGAGTGACCCTGTCTCTGTTTATATTACACTAGGACCTGCCTCTGTTTATGTTACACTAGGCCCTGTCTCTGTTTATATTACACTAGACCCTGTCTCTGTTTATATTACACTAGACCCTGTCTCTGTTTATATTACACTAAACCCTGTCTCTGTTTATATTGCACCAGACCCTGTCTCTGTTTATATTACACGAGACCCTGTCTCTGTTTATATTACACTAGGACCTGCCTCTGTTTATGTTACACTAGGCCCTGTCTCTGTTTATATTACACTAGACCCTGTCTCTGTTTATATTACACTAGGACCTGCCTCTGTTTATGTTACACTAGGCCCTGTCTCTGTTTATATTACACTGGACCCTGTCTCTGTTTATATTACACGAGACCCTGTCTCTGTTTATATTACACTCGACCCTGTCTCTGTTTATATTACACTAGACCCTGTCTCTGTTTATATTACACTAGAGCCTGTCTCTGTTTATATTACTCTAGACCCTGTCTCTGTTTATATTACACTGGACCCTGTCTCTGTTTATATTACACGAGACCCTGTCTCTGTTTATATTACACTAGGACCTGCCTCTGTTTATGTTACACTAGGCCCTGTCTCTGTTTATATTACACTGGACCCTGTCTCTGTTTATATTACACGAGACCCTGTCTCTGTTTATATTACACTCGACCCTGTCTCTGTTTATATTACACTAGACCCTGTCTCTGTTTATATTACACGAGACCCTGTCTCTGTTTATATTGCACTCGACCCTGTCTCTGTTTATATTACACTAGACCCTGTCTCTGTTTATATTACACTGGACCCTGTCTCTGTTTATATTACACTAGACCCTGTCTCTGTTGAGATTACACTAGGACCTGCCTCTGTTTATGTTACACTAGGCCCTGTCTCTGTTTATATTACACTGGACCCTGTCTCTGTTTATATTACACGAGACCCTGTCTCTGTTTATATTACACTCGACCCTGTCTCTGTTTATATTACACTAGACCCTGTCTCTGTTTATATTACACTAGACCCTGTCTCTGTTTATATTACACTGGACCCTGTCTCTGTTTATATTACACGAGACCCTGTCTCTGTTTATATTACACTCGACCCTGTCTCTGTTTATATTACACTAGACCCTGTCTCTGTTTGTATTACACTAGACCCTGTCTCTGTTTATATTACACTAGACCCTGTCTCTGTTTATATTACACCAGACCCTGTCTCTGTTTATATTACACTAGACCCTGTCTATTACACTCGACCCTGTCTCTGTTTATATTACACTAGACCCTGTCTCTGTTTATATTACACTAGGCCCTGTCTCTGTTTATATTACACCAGACTCTGTCTCTGTTTATATTACACTCGACCCTGTCTCTGTTTATATTACACTAGACCCTGTCCCTGTTTATATTACACGAGGCCCTGTCTCTGTTTATATTACACTGGACCCCGACTCTGTTTATATTACACTAGACCCTGCCTCTTTATATTACACTCGGCCCTGTCTCTGTTTATATTACACTAGACCCTGTCACTGTTTATATTACACTAGACCCTGTCTCTGTTTATATTACATAAGACCCTGTCTCTGTTTATATTACACTAGACCCTGTCTCTGTTTATATTACACTAGGACCTGCCTCTGTTGATGTTACACTAAGCCCTGTCTCTGTTTATATTACACTAGACCCTGTCTCTGTTTATATTACACTAGACCCTGTCTCTGTTTATATTACACTAGACCCTGTCTCTGTTTATATTGCACTAGACCCTGTCTCTGTTTATATTGCACGAGACCCTGTCTCTGTTTATATTACACTAGGACCTGCCTCTGTTTATGTTACATTAGGCCCTGTCTCTGTTTATATTACACTAGACCCTGTTTCTGTTTATATTACACTAGGCCCTGTCTCTGTTTATATTACACTAGACCATGTCCCTGTTTATATTACACTAGACCCTGTCTCTGTTTAAATTACACCAGACCCTGTCTCTGTTTATATTACACTAGACCATGTCCCTGTTTATATTACACGAGACCCTGTCTCTGTTTATATTACGCTCGACCCTGTCTCTGTTTATATTATACTAGATCCTGTCTCTGTTTATATTACACTAGGCCCTGTCTCTGTTTATATTACACCAGACTCTGTATCTGTTTATATTACACTCGACCCTGTCTCTGTTTATATTACACTAGACCCTGTCCCTGTTTATATTACACGAGGCCCTGTCTCTGTTTATATTACACTGGACCCTGTCTCTGTTTATATTACACTAGACCCTGCCTCTTTATATTACACTCGGCCCTGTCTCTGTTTATATTACACTAGACCCTGTCACTGTTTATATTACACTAGACACTGTCTCTGTTTATATTACACTAGACCCTGTCCTTGTTTATATTACACTAGACCCTGTCTCTGTTTATATTACACCAGACTCTGTCTCTGTTTATATTACACTCGACCCTGTCTCTGTTTATATTACACTAGACCCTGTCCCTGTTTATATTACACGAGGCCCTGTCTCTGTTTATATTACACTGGACCCTGTCTCTGTTTATATTACACTAGACCCTGCCTCTTTATATTACACTCGGCCCTGTCTCTGTTTATATTACACTTGACCCTGTCACTGTTTATATTACACTAGACCCTGTCTCTGTTTATATTACACTAGACCCTGTCCCTGTTTATATTACACTAGACCCTGTCACTGTTTATATTACACTAGACGCTGTCTCTGTTTATATTACACTAGACCCTGTCTCTGTTTATATTACACTAGACCCTGTGTCTGTTTATATTATACTAGACCCTGTCTCTGTTTATATTACACTAGACCCTGTCTCTGTTTATATTACACGAGACCCTGTCTCTGTTTATATTACACTAGACCCTGTCTCTGTTTATATTACACTAGACCCTGTCTCTGTTTATATTACACGAGGACCTGCCTCTGTTTATATTACACTAGACCTTGTCTCTGATAATATTATACTAGACCCTGTCACTATTTATATTACACTCGACCCTGTCTCTGTTTATATTACACGAGGCCCTGTCCCTGTTTATATTACACTAGACCCTGTCTCTGTTTATGTTACACGAGGCCCTGTCTCTGTTTATATTACACTAGACCCTGTCTCTGTTTATATTACACTAGACCCTGTCTCTGTTTATATTACACTAGACCCTGTCTCTGTTTATATTGCACTAGTCCCTGTCTCTGTTTATATTACACGAGACCCTGTCTCTGTTTATATTACACTAGGACCTGCCTCTGTTTATGTTACACGAGGCCCTGTCTCTGTTTATATTACACTAGACCCTGTCTCTGTTTATATTACACTAGACCCTGTCTCTGTTTATATTACACTAGACCCTGTCTCTGTTTATATTGCCCCAGACCCTGTCTCTGTTTATATTACACGAGACCCTGTCTCTGTTTATATTACACTAGGACCTGCCTCTGTTTATGTTACACTAGGCCCTGTCTCTGTTTATATTACACTAGACCATGTCTCTGTTTATATTACACTAGGACCTGCCTCTGTTTATGTTACACTAGGCCCTGTCTCTGTTTATATTACACTGGACCCTGTCTCTGTTTATATTACACTCGACCCTGTCTCTGTTTATATTACACTAGACCCTGTCTCTGTTTATATTACACTAGACCCTGTCTCTGTTTATATTACACTAGACCCTGTCTCTGTTTATATTACACTGGGCACTGTCTCTGTTTATATTACACTAGACCCTGTCTCTGTTTATATTGCACTGGACCCTGTCTCTGTTTATATTACACTAGACCCTGTCTCTGTTTATATTATACTAGACCCTGTCTCTGTTTATATTACACTGGACCCTGTCTCTGTTTATATTACACTAGACCCTGTCTCTGTTTATATTACACTAGACCATGTCCCTGTTTATATTACACTAGACCCTGTCTCTGTTTATATTACACTCGACCCTGTCTCTGTTTATATTACACTAGACCCTGTCTCTGTTTATATTACACTAGACCCTGTCTCTGTTTATATTACACTGGACCCTGTCTCTGTTTATATTACACGAGACCCTGTCTCTGTTTATATTACACTCGACCCTGTCTCTGTTTATATTACACTAGACCCTGTCTCTGTTTGTATTACACTAGACCCTGTCTCTGTTTATATTACACTAGACCCTGTCTCTGTTTATATTACACCAGACCCTGTCTCTGTTTATATTACACTAGACCATGTCCCTGTTTATATTACACTAGACCCTGTCTATTACACTCGACCCTGTCTCTGTTTATATTACACTAGACCCTGTCTCTGTTTATATTACACTAGGCCCTGTCTCTGTTTATATTACAACAGACTCTGTCTCTGTTTATATTACACTCGACCCTGTCTCTGTTTATATTACACTAGACCCTGTCCCTGTTTATATTACACGAGGCCCTGTCTCTGTTTATATTACACTGGACCCCGACTCTGTTTATATTACACTAGACCCTGCCTCTTTATATTACACTCGGCCCTGTCTCTGTTTATATTACACTAGACCCTGTCACTGTTTATATTACACTAGACCCTGTCTCTGTTTATATTACATTAGACCCTGTCTCTGTTTATATTACACTAGACCCTGTCTCTGTTTATATTACACTAGGACCTGCCTCTGTTGATGTTACACTAAGCCCTGTCTCTGTTTATATTACACTAGACCCTGTCTCTGTTTATATTACACTAGACCCTGTCTCTGTTTATATTACACTAGACCCTGTCTCTGTTTATATTGCACTAGACCCTGTCTCTGTTTATATTGCACGAGACCCTGTCTCTGTTTATATTACACTAGGACCTGCCTCTGTTTATGTTACATTAGGCCCTGTCTCTGTTTATATTACACTAGACCCTGTTTCTGTTTATATTACACTAGGCCCTGTCTCTGTTTATATTACACTAGACCATGTCCCTGTTTATATTACACTGGACCCTGTCTCTGTTTAAATTACACCAGACCCTGTCTCTGTTTATATTACACTAGACCATGTCCCTGTTTATATTACACGAGACCCTGTCTCTGTTTATATTACGCTCGACCCTGTCTCTGTTTATATTATACTAGATCCTGTCTCTGTTTATATTACACTAGGCCCTGTCTCTGTTTATATTACACCAGACTCTGTATCTGTTTATATTACACTCGACCCTGTCTCTGTTTATATTACACTAGACCCTGTCCCTGTTTATATTACACGAGGCCCTGTCTCTGTTTATATTACACTGGACCCTGTCTCTGTTTATATTACACTAGACCCTGCCTCTTTATATTACACTCGGCCCTGTCTCTGTTTATATTACACTAGACCCTGTCACTGTTTATATTACACTAGACACTGTCTCTGTTTATATTACACTAGACCCTGTCCTTGTTTATATTACACTAGACCCTGTCTCTGTTTATATTACACCAGACTCTGTCTCTGTTTATATTACACTCGACCCTGTCTCTGTTTATATTACACTAGACCCTGTCCCTGTTTATATTACACGAGGCCCTGTCTCTGTTTATATTACACTGGACCCTGTCTCTGTTTATATTACACTAGACCCTGCCTCTTTATATTACACTCGGCCCTGTCTCTGTTTATATTACACTTGACCCTGTCACTGTTTATATTACACTAGACCCTGTCTCTGTTTATATTACACTAGACCCTGTCCCTGTTTATATTACACTAGACCCTGTCTCTGTTTATATTACACTAGACGCTGTCTCTGTTTATATTACACTAGACCCTGTCTCTGTTTATATTACACTAGACCCTGTGTCTGCTTATATTATACTAGACCCTGTCTCTGTTTATATTACACTAGACCCTGTCTCTGTTTATATTACACGAGACCCTGTCTCTGTTTATATTACACTAGACCCTGTCTCTGTTTATATTACACTAGACCCTGTCTCTGTTTATATTACACGAGGACCTGCCTCTGTTTATATTACACTAGACCTTGTCTCTGATAATATTATACTAGACCCTGTCACTATTTATATTACACTCGACCCTGTCTCTGTTTATATTACACGAGGCCCTGTCCCTGTTTATATTACACTAGACCCTGTCTCTGTTTATATTACACGAGGCCCTGTCTCTGTTTATATTACACTAGACCCTGTCTCTGTTTATATTACACTAGACCCTGTCTCTGTTTATATTACACTAGACCCTGTCTCTGTTTATATTGCACTAGACCCTGTCTCTGTTTATATTACACGAGACCCTGTCTCTGTTTATATTACACTAGGACCTGCCTCTGTTTATGTTACACTAGGCCCTGTCTCTGTTTATATTACACTAGACCCTGTCTCTGTTTATATTACACTAGACCCTGTCTCTGTTTATATTGCACTAGACCCTGTCTCTGTTTATATTGCCCCAGACCCTGTCTCTGTTTATATTACACGAGACCCTGTCTCTGTTTATATTACACTAGGACCTGCCTCTGTTTATGTTACACTAGGCCCTGTCTCTGTTTATATTACACTAGACCATGTCTCTGTTTATATTACACTAGGACCTGCCTCTGTTTATGTTACACTAGGCCCTGTCTCTGTTTATATTACACTGGACCCTGTCTCTGTTTATATTACACTCGACCCTGTCTCTGTTTATATTACACTAGACCCTGTCTCTGTTTATATTACACTAGACCCTGTCTCTGTTTATATTACACGAGACCCTGTCTCTGTTTATATTACACTGGGCACTGTCTCTGTTTATATTACACTAGACCCTGTCTCTGTTTATATTACACTGGACCCTGTCTCTGTTTATATTACACTAGACCCTGTCTCTGTTTATATTATACTAGACCCTGTCTCTGTTTATATTACACTGGACCCTGTCTCTGTTTATATTACACTAGACCCTGTCTCTGTTTATATTACACTAGACCATGTCCCTGTTTATATTACACTAGACCCTGTCTCTGTTTATATTATACTAGACCCTGTCTCTGTTTATATTACACGAGACCCTGTCTCTGTATATATTACACTAGACCCTGTCCCTGTTTATATTACACTAGACCCTGTCTCTGTTTATATTACACGAGACCCTGTCTCTGTTTATATTACACTAGACCCTGTCTCTGTTTATATTACACGAGACCCTGTCTCTGTTTATATTACACTAGGACCTGCCTCCATTATATTACACTAGACCTTGTCTCTGTTTATATTACACTAGACCCTGTCACTATTTATATTACACTCGACCCTGTCTCTGTTTATATTACGCTCGACCCTGTCTCTGTTTATATTACACCAGACTCTGTATCTGTTTATATTACACTCGACCCTGTCTCTGTTTATATTACACGAGGTCCTGTCTCTGTTTATATTACACTAGACCCTGTCCCTGTTTATATTACACTAGACCCTGTCTCTGTTTATATTACACTAGACCCTGTCTCTGTTTATATTACACTAGGCCCTGTCTCTGTTTATATTACACTAGACCCTGTCTCTGTTTATATTACACTAGACCCTGTCTCTGTTTATATTACACTAGACCCTGTCTGTTTATATTACACTGGACCCTGTCTCTGTTTATATTACACTAGGACCTGCCTCTGTTTATGTTACACTAAGCCCTGTCTCTGTTTATATTACACTGGACCCTGTCTCTGTTTATATTACACTAGACCCTGTCTCTGTTTATATTACACTAGACCCTGTCTCTGTTTATATTGCACTAGATCCTGTCTCTGTTTATATTACACGAGACCCTGTCTCTGTTTATATTACACTAGGACCTGCCTCTGTTTATGTTACATTAGGCCCTGTCTCTGTTTATATTACACTAGACCCTGTCTCTGTTTATATTACACTAGGCCCTGTCTCTGTTTATATTACACTAGACCATGTCCCTGTTTATATTACACTAGACCCTGTCTCTGTTTATATTACACTCGACCCTGTCTCTGTTTATATTACACTAGGACCTGCCTCTGTTTATATTACACTAGACCTTGTCTCTGATAATATTATACTAGACCCTGTCACTATTTATATTACACTCGACCCTGTCTCTGTTTATATTACACGAGGCCCTGTCCCTGTTTATATTACACTAGACCCTGTCTCTGTTTATATTACACGAGGCCCTGTCTCTGTTTATATTACACTAGACCCTGTCCCTGTTTATATTACACTAGACCCTGTCTCTGTTTATATTACACTAGACCCTGTCTCTGTTTATATTACACTAGGCCCTGTCTCTGTTTATTTTACACTAGACCCTGTCTCTGTTTATATTACACTAGACCCTGTCTCTGTTTATATTACACTAGACCCTGTCTGTTTATATTACACTAGACCCTGTCTCTGTTCATATTACACTAGGACCTGCCTCTGTTTATGTTACACTAAGCCCTGTCTCTGTTTATATTACACTGGACCCTGTCTCTGTTTATATTACACTAGACCCTGTCTCTGTTTATATTACACTAGACCCTGTCTCTGTTTATATTGCACTAGATCCTGTCTCTGTTTATATTACACGAGACCCTGTCTCTGTTTATATTACACTAGGACCTGCCTCTGTTTATGTTACATTAGGCCCTGTCTCTGTTTATATTACACTAGACCCTGTCTCTGTTTATATTACACTAGGCCCTGTCTCTGTTTATATTACACTAGACCATGTCCCTGTTTATATTACACTAGACCCTGTCTCTGTTTATATTACACTCGACCCTGTCTCTGTTTATATTACACTAGGACCTGCCTCTGTTTATATTACACTAGACCTTGTCTCTGATAATATTATACTAGACCCTGTCACTATTTATATTACACTCGACCCTGTCTCTGTTTATATTACACGAGGCCCTGTCCCTGTTTATATTACACTAGACCCTGTCTCTGTTTATATTACACGAGGCCCTGTCTCTGTTTATATTACACTAGACCCTGTCTCTGTTTATATTACACGAGGCCCTGTCTCTGTTTATATTACACTAGACCCTGTCCCTGTTTATATTACACTAGACCCTGTCTCTGTTTATATTACACTAGACCCTGTCTCTGTTTATATTACACTAGGCCCTGTCTCTGTTTATATTACACTAGACCCTGTCTCTGTTTATATTACACTAGACCCTGTCTCTGTTTATATTACACTAGACCCTGTCTGTTTATATTACACTAGACCCTGTCTCTGTTTATATTACACTAGGACCTGCCTCTGTTTATGTTACACTAAGCCCTGTCTCTGTTTATATTACACTGGACCCTGTCTCTGTTTATATTACACTAGACCCTGTCTCTGTTTATATTACACTAGACCCTGTCTCTGTTTATATTGCACTAGATCCTGTCTCAGTTTATATTACACGAGACCCTGTCTCTGTTTATATTACACTAGGACCTGCCTCTGTTTATGTTACATTAGGCCCTGTCTCTGTTTATATTACACTAGACCCTGTCTCTGTTTATATTACACTAGGCCCTGTCTCTGTTTATATTACACTAGACCATGTCCCTGTTTATATTACACTAGACCCTGTCTCTGTTTATATTACACTCGACCCTGTCTCTGTTTATATTACACTAGGACCTGCCTCTGTTTATATTACACTAGACCTTGTCTCTGATAATATTATACTAGACCCTGTCACTATTTATATTACACTCGACCCTGTCTCTGTTTATATTACACGAGGCCCTGTCCCTGTTTATATTACACTAGACCCTGTCTCTGTTTATATTACACGAGGCCCTGTCTCTGTTTATATTACACTAGACCCTGTCTCTGTTTATATTACACTAGACCCTGTCTCTGTTTATATTACACTAGACCCTGTCTCTGTTTATATTGCACTAGACCCTGTCTCTGTTTATATTACACGAGACCCTGTATCTGTTTATATTACACTAGGACCTGCCTCTGTTTATGTTACACTAGGCCCTGTCTCTGTTTATATTACACTAGACCCTGTCTCTGTTTATATTACACTGGACCCTGTCTCTGTTTATATTACACTAGACCCTGTCTCTGTTTATATTATACTGGACCCTGTCTCTGTTTATATTACACTGGACCCTGTCTCTGTTTATATTACACTAGATCCTGTCTCTGTTTATATTACACTAGACCATGTCCCTGTTTATATTACACTAGACCCTGTCTCTGTTTATATTACACTCGACCCTGTCTCTGTTTATATTACACTAGGACCTGCCTCTGTTTATATTACACTAGACCCTGTCTCTGTTTATATTACACTAGACCCTGTCTCTGTTTATATTACACGAGACCCTGTCTCTGTTTATATTACACTAGACCCTGTCTCTGTTTATATTACACGAGACCCTGTCTCTGTTTATATTACACTAGGACCTGCCTCGATTATATTACACTAGACCTTGTCTCTGTTTATATTACCCTAGACCCTGTCACTATTTATATTACACTCGACCCTGTCTCTGTTTATATTGCACTAGACCCTGTCTCTGTTTATATTGCACTAGACCCTGTCTCTGTTTATATTACACGAGACCCTGTCTCTGTTTATATTACACTAGGACCTGCCTCTGTTTATATTACACTAGACCTTGTCTCTGATAATATTACACTAGACCCTGTCTCTGTTTATATTACACTAGACCCTGTCTCTGTTTATATTACACTCGGCCCTGTCTCTGTTTATATTACACTAGACCCTGTCTCTGTTTATATTGCACTAGACCCTGTCTCTGTTTATATTATACTAGACCCTGTCTCTGTTTATATTACACTAGACCCTGTCTCTGTTTATATTACACTAGGACCTGCCTCCGTTTATGTTACACTAAGCCCTGTCTCTGTTTATATTACACTGGACCCTGTCTCTGTTTATATTACACTAGACCCTGTCTCTGTTTATATTACACTAGACCCTGTCTCTGTTTATATTGCACTAGATCCTGTCTCTGTTTATACTACACGAGACCCTGTCTCTGTTTATATTACACTAGGACCTGCCTCTGTTTATGTTACATTAGGCCCTGTCTCTGTTTATATTACACTAGACCCTGTCTCTGTTTATATTACACTAGGCCCTGTCTCTGTTTATATTACACTAGACCATGTCCCTGTTTATATTACACTAGACCCTGTCTCTGTTTATATTACACTCGACCCTGTCTCTGTTTATATTACACTAGGACCTGCCTCTGTTTATATTACACTAGACCCTGTCTCTGTTTATATTACACTAGACCCTGTCTCTGTTTATATTACACGAGACCCTGTCTCTGTTTATATTACACTAGACCCTGTCTCTGTTTATATTACACGAGACCCTGTCTCTGTTTATATTACACTAGGACCTGCCTCGATTATATTACACTAGACCTTGTCTCTGTTTATATTACCCTAGACCCTGTCACTATTTATATTACACTCGACCCTGTCTCTGTTTATATTGCACTAGACCCTGTCTCTGTTTATATTGCACTAGACCCTGTCTCTGTTTATATTACACGAGACCCTGTCTCTGTTTATATTACACTAGGACCTGCCTCTGTTTATCTTACACTCGGCCCTGTCTCTGTTTATATTACACTAGACCCTGTCTCTGTTTATATTACACTAGACCCTGTCTCTGTTTATATTATACTAGACCCTGTCTCTGTTTATATTACACTAGACCCTGTCTCTGTTTATATTACACTAGGACCTGCCTCCGTTTATGTTACACTAAGCCCTGTCTCTGTTTATATTACACTGGACCCTGTCTCTGTTTATATTACACTAGACCCTGCCTCTGTTTATATTACACTAGACCCTGTCTCTGTTTATATTGCACTAGATCCTGTCTCTGTTTATACTACACGAGACCCTGTCTCTGTTTATATTACACTAGACCCTGTCTCTGTTTATGTTACACTAGGCCCTGTCTCTGTTTATATTACACCAGACTCTGTATCTGTTTATATTACACTCGACCCTGTCTCTGTTTATATTACACGAGACCCTGTCCCTGTTTATATTACACGAGGCCCTGTCTCTGTTTATATTACACTGGACCCTGTCTCTGTTTATATTACACTAGACCCTGCCTCTTTATATTACACTCGGCCCTGTCTCTGTTTATATTACACTAGACCCTGTCACTGTTTATATTACACTAGACCCTGTCTCTGTTTATATTACACTAGACCCTGTCCCTGTTTATATTACACTAGACCCTGTCTCTGTTTATATTACACCAGACTCTGTCTCTGTTTATATTACACTCGACCCTGTCTCTGTTTATATTACACTAGACCCTGTCCCTGTTTATATTACACGAGGCCCTGTCTCTGTTTATATTACACTGGACCCTGTCTCTGTTTATATTACACTAGACCCTGCCTCTTTATATTACACTCGGCCCTATCTCTGTTTATATTACACTAGACCCTGTCACTGTTTATATTACACTAGACCCTGTCTCTTTTTATATTACACTAGACCCTGTCTCTGTTTATATTACACTAGACCCTGTGTCTGTTTATATTACACTAGACCCTGTCTCTGTTTATATTACACTCGGCCCTGTCTCTGTTTATATTACACTAGACCCTGTCACTGTTTATATTACACTAGACCCTGTCTCTGTTTATATTACACTAGACCCTGTCCCTGTTTATATTACACTAGACCCTGTCTCTGTTTATATTACACTAGACCCTGTCTCTGTTTATATTACACTAGACCCTGTCTCTGTTTATATTACACTAGACCCTGTGTCTGTTTATATTATACTAGACCCTGTCTCTGTTTATATTACACTAGACCCTGTCTCTGTTTATATTACACGAGACCCTGTCTCTGTTTATATTACACCAGACCCTGTCTCTGTTTATATTACACTGGACCCTGTCTCTGTTTATATTACACTAGACCCTGCCTCTTTATATTACACTCGGCCCTGTCTCTCTTCATATTACACTAGACCCTGTCACTGTTTATATTACACTAGACCCTGTCTCTGTTTATATTACACTAGACCCTGTCCCTGTTTATATTACACTAGACCCTGTCTCTGTTTATATTACACCAGACTCTGTCTCTGTTTATATTACACTCGACCCTGTCTCTGTTTATATTACACTAGACCCTGTCCCTGTTTATATTACACGAGGCCCTGTCTCTGTTTATATTACACTAGACCCTGTCTCTGTTTATATTACACTAGACCCTGTCTCTGTTTATATTACACTAGACCCTGTCTCTGTTTATATTACACTGGGCACTGTCTCTGTTTATATTACACTAGACCCTGTCTCTGTTTATATTACACTGGACCCTGTCTCTGTTTATATTACACTAGACCCTGTCTCTGTTTATATTATACTAGACGCTGTCTCTGTTTATATTACACTGGACCCTGTCTCTGTTTATATTACACTAGACCCTGTCTCTGTTTATATTACACTAGACCATGTCCCTGTTTATATTACACTAGACCCTGTCTCTGTTTATATTATACTAGACCCTGTCTCTGTTTATATTACACGAGACCCTGTCTCTGTATATATTACACTAGACCCTGTCCCTGTTTATATTACACTAGACCCTGTCTCTGTTTATATTACACGAGACCCTGTCTCTGTTTATATTACACTAGACCCTGTCTCTGTTTATATTACACGAGACCCTGTCTCTGTTTATATTACACTAGGACCTGCCTCCATTGTATTACACTAGACCTTGTCTCTGTTTATATTACACTAGACCCTGTCACTATTTATATTACACTCGACCCTGTCTCTGTTTATATTACACTAGGCCCTGTCTCTGTTTATATTACACCAGACTCTGTATCTGTTTATATTACACTCGACCCTGTCTCTGTTTATATTACACGAGGTCCTGTCTCTGTTTATATTACACTAGACCCTGTCCCTGTTTATATTACACTAGACCCTGTCTCTGTTTATATTACACTAGACCCTGTCTCTGTTTATATTACACTAGGCCCTGTCTCTGTTTATATTACACTAGACCCTGTCTCTGTTTATATTACACTAGACCCTGTCTCTGTTTATATTACACTAGACCCTGTCTGTTTATATTACACTAGACCCTGTCTCTGTTTATATTACACTAGGACCTGCCTCTGTTTATGTTACACTAAGCCCTGTCTCTGTTTATATTACACTGGACCCTGTCTCTGTTTATATTACACTAGACCCTGTCTCTGTTTATATTACACTAGACCCTGTCTCTGTTTATATTGCACTAGATCCTGTCTCTGTTTATATTACACTAGACCCTGTCTCTGTTTATATTACACGAGGCCCTGTCCCTGTTTATATTACACTAGACCCTGTCTCTGTTTATATTACACGAGGCCCTGTCTCTGTTTATATTACACTAGACCCTGTCCCTGTTTATATTACACTAGACCCTGTCTCTGTTTATATTACACTAGACCCTGTCTCTGTTTATATTACACTAGGCCCTGTCTCTGTTTATTTTACACTAGACCCTGTCTCTGTTTATATTACACTAGACCCTGTCTCTGTTTATATTACACTAGACCCTGTCTGTTTATATTACACTAGACCCTGTCTCTGTTCATATTACACTAGGACCTGCCTCTGTTTATGTTACACTGGACCCTGTCTCTGTTTATATTACACTAGACCCTGTCTCTGTTTATATTACACTAGACCCTGTCTCTGTTTATATTGCACTAGATCCTGTCTCTGTTTATATTACACGAGACCCTGTCTCTGTTTATATTACACTAGGACCTGCCTCTGTTTATGTTACATTAGGCCCTGTCTCTGTTTATATTACACTAGACCCTGTCTCTGTTTATATTACACTAGGCCCTGTCTCTGTTTATATTACACTAGACCATGTCCCTGTTTATATTACACTAGACCCTGTCTCTGTTTATATTACACTCGACCCTGTCTCTGTTTATATTACACTAGGACCTGCCTCTGTTTATATTACACTAGACCTTGTCTCTGATAATATTATACTAGACCCTGTCACTATTTATATTACACTCGACCCTGTCTCTGTTTATATTACACGAGGCCCTGTCCCTGTTTATATTACACTAGACCCTGTCTCTGTTTATATTACACGAGGCCCTGTCTCTGTTTATATTACACTAGACCCTGTCTCTGTTTATATTACACGAGGCCCTGTCTCTGTTTATATTACACTAGACCCTGTCCCTGTTTATATTACACTAGACCCTGTCTCTGTTTATATTACACTAGACCCTGTCTCTGTTTATATTACACTAGGCCCTGTCTCTGTTTATATTACACTAGACCCTGTCTCTGTTTATATTACACTAGACCCTGTCTCTGTTTATATTACACTAGACCCTGTCTGTTTATATTACACTAGACCCTGTCTCTGTTTATATTACACTAGGACCTGCCTCTGTTTATGTTACACTAAGCCCTGTCTCTGTTTATATTACACTGGACCCTGTCTCTGTTTATATTACACTAGACCCTGTCTCTGTTTATATTACACTAGACCCTGTCTCTGTTTATATTGCACTAGATCCTGTCTCAGTTTATATTACACGAGACCCTGTCTCTGTTTATATTACACTAGGACCTGCCTCTGTTTATGTTACATTAGGCCCTGTCTCTGTTTATATTACACTAGACCCTGTCTCTGTTTATATTACACTAGGCCCTGTCTCTGTTTATATTACACTAGACCATGTCCCTGTTTATATTACACTAGACCCTGTCTCTGTTTATATTACACTCGACCCTGTCTCTGTTTATATTACACTAGGACCTGCCTCTGTTTATATTACACTAGACCTTGTCTCTGATAATATTATACTAGACCCTGTCACTATTTATATTACACTCGACCCTGTCTCTGTTTATATTACACGAGGCCCTGTCCCTGTTTATATTACACTAGACCCTGTCTCTGTTTATATTACACGAGGCCCTGTCTCTGTTTATATTACACTAGACCCTGTCTCTGTTTATATTACACTAGACCCTGTCTCTGCTTATATTACACTAGACCCTGTCTCTGTTTATATTGCACTAGACCCTGTCTCTGTTTATATTACACGAGACCCTGTATCTGTTTATATTACACTAGGACCTGCCTCTGTTTATGTTACACTAGGCCCTGTCTCTGTTTATATTACACTAGACCCTGTCTCTGTTTATATTACACTGGACCCTGTCTCTGTTTATATTACACTAGACCCTGTCTCTGTTTATATTATACTGGACCCTGTCTCTGTTTATATTACACTGGACCCTGTCTCTGTTTATATTACACTAGACCCTGTCTCTGTTTATATTACACTAGACCATGTCCCTGTTTATATTACACTAGACCCTGTCTCTGTTTATATTACACTCGACCCTGTCTCTGTTTATATTACACTAGGACCTGCCTCTGTTTATATTACACTAGACCCTGTCTCTGTTTATATTACACTAGACCCTGTCTCTGTTTATATTACACGAGACCCTGTCTCTGTTTATATTACACTAGACCCTGTCTCTGTTTATATTACACGAGACCCTGTCTCTGTTTATATTACACTAGGACCTGCCTCGATTATATTACACTAGACCTTGTCTCTGTTTATATTACCCTAGACCCTGTCACTATTTATATTACACTCGACCCTGTCTCTGTTTATATTGCACTAGACCCTGTCTCTGTTTATATTGCACTAGACCCTGTCTCTGTTTATATTACACGAGACCCTGTCTCTGTTTATATTACACTAGGACCTGCCTCTGTTTATATTACACTAGACCTTGTCTCTGATAATATTACACTAGACCCTGTCTCTGTTTATATTACACTAGACCCTGTCTCTGTTTATATTACACTCGGCCCTGTCTCTGTTTATATTACACTAGACCCTGTCTCTGTTTATATTGCACTAGACCCTGTCTCTGTTTATATTATACTAGACCCTGTCTCTGTTTATATTACACTAGACCCTGTCTCTGTTTATATTACACTAGGACCTGCCTCCGTTTATGTTACACTAAGCCCTGTCTCTGTTTATATTACACTGGACCCTGTCTCTGTTTATATTACACTAGACCCTGTCTCTGTTTATATTACACTAGACCCTGTCTCTGTTTATATTGCACTAGATCCTGTCTCTGTTTATACTACACGAGACCCTGTCTCTGTTTATATTACACTAGGACCTGCCTCTGTTTAAGTTACATTAGGCCCTGTCTCTGTTTATATTACACTAGACCCTGTCTCTGTTTATATTACACTAGGCCCTGTCTCTGTTTATATTACACTAGACCATGTCCCTGTTTATATTACACTAGACCCTGTCTCTGTTTATATTACACTCGACCCTGTCTCTGTTTATATTACACTAGGACCTGCCTCTGTTTATATTACACTAGACCCTGTCTCTGTTTATATTACACTAGACCCTGTCTCTGTTTATATTACACGAGACCCTGTCTCTGTTTATATTACACTAGACCCTGTCTCTGTTTATATTACACGAGACCCTGTCTCTGTTTATATTACACTAGGACCTGCCTCGATTATATTACACTAGACCTTGTCTCTGTTTATATTACCCTAGACCCTGTCACTATTTATATTACACTCGACCCTGTCTCTGTTTATATTGCACTAGACCCTGTCTCTGTTTATATTGCACTAGACCCTGTCTCTGTTTATATTACACGAGACCCTGTCTCTGTTTATATTACACTAGGACCTGCCTCTGTTTATATTACACTAGACCTTGTCTCTGATAATATTACACTAGACCCTGTCTCTGTTTATATTACACTAGACCCTGTCTCTGTTTATATTACACTAGACCCTGTCTCTGTTTATATTATACTAGACCCTGTCTCTGTTTATATTACACTAGACCCTGTCTCTGTTTATATTACACTAGGACCTGCCTCCGTTTATGTTACACTAAGCCCTGTCTCTGTTTATATTACACTGGACCCTGTCTCTGTTTATATTACACTAGACCCTGCCTCTGTTTATATTACACTAGACCCTGTCTCTGTTTATATTGCACTAGATCCTGTCTCTGTTTATACTACACGAGACCCTGTCTCTGTTTATATTACACTAGACCCTGTCTCTGTTTATGTTACACTAGGCCCTGTCTCTGTTTATATTACACCAGACTCTGTATCTGTTTATATTACACTCGACCCTGTCTCTGTTTATATTACACGAGACCCTGTCCCTGTTTATATTACACGAGGCCCTGTCTCTGTTTATATTACACTGGACCCTGTCTCTGTTTATATTACACTAGACCCTGCCTCTTTATATTACACTCGGCCCTGTCTCTGTTTATATTACACTAGACCCTGTCACTGTTTATATTACACTAGACCCTGTCTCTGTTTATATTACACTAGACCCTGTCCCTGTTTATATTACACTAGACCCTGTCTCTGTTTATATTACACCAGACTCTGTCTCTGTTTATATTACACTCGACCCTGTCTCTGTTTATATTACACTAGACCCTGTCCCTGTTTATATTACACGAGGCCCTGTCTCTGTTTATATTACACTGGACCCTGTCTCTGTTTATATTACACTAGACCCTGCCTCTTTATATTACACTCGGCCCTGTCTCTGTTTATATTACACTAGACCCTGTCACTGTTTATATTACACTAGACCCTGTCTCTTTTTATATTACACTAGACCCTGTCTCTGTTTATATTACACTAGACCCTGTGTCTGTTTATATTACACTAGACCCTGTCTCTGTTTATATTACACTCGGCCCTGTCTCTGTTTATATTACACTAGACCCTGTCACTGTTTATATTACACTAGACCCTGTCTCTGTTTATATTACACTAGACCCTGTCCCTGTTTATATTACACTAGACCCTGTCTCTGTTTATATTACACTAGACCCTGTCTCTGTTTATATTACACTAGACCCTGTCTCTGTTTATATTACACTAGACCCTGTGTCTGTTTATATTATACTAGACCCTGTCTCTGTTTATATTACACTAGACCCTGTCTCTGTTTATATTACACGAGACCCTGTCTCTGTTTATATTACACCAGACCCTGTCTCTGTTTATATTACACTGGACCCTGTCTCTGTTTATATTACACTAGACCCTGCCTCTTTATATTACACTCGGCCCTGTCTCTCTTCATATTACACTAGACCCTGTCACTGTTTATATTACACTAGACCCTGTCTCTGTTTATATTACACTAGACCCTGTCCCTGTTTATATTACACTAGACCCTGTCTCTGTTTATATTACACCAGACTCTGTCTCTGTTTATATTACACTCGACCCTGTCTCTGTTTATATTACACTAGACCCTGTCCCTGTTTATATTACACGAGGCCCTGTCTCTGTTTATATTACACTAGACCCTGTCTCTGTTTATATTACACTAGACCCTGTCTCTGTTTATATTACACTAGACCCTGTCTCTGTTTATATTACACTGGGCACTGTCTCTGTTTATATTACACTAGACCCTGTCTCTGTTTATATTACACTGGACCCTGTCTCTGTTTATATTACACTAGACCCTGTCTCTGTTTATATTATACTAGACGCTGTCTCTGTTTATATTACACTGGACCCTGTCTCTGTTTATATTACACTAGACCCTGTCTCTGTTTATATTACACTAGACCATGTCCCTGTTTATATTACACTAGACCCTGTCTCTGTTTATATTATACTAGACCCTGTCTCTGTTTATATTACACGAGACCCTGTCTCTGTATATATTACACTAGACCCTGTCCCTGTTTATATTACACTAGACCCTGTCTCTGTTTATATTACACGAGACCCTGTCTCTGTTTATATTACACTAGACCCTGTCTCTGTTTATATTACACGAGACCCTGTCTCTGTTTATATTACACTAGGACCTGCCTCCATTGTATTACACTAGACCTTGTCTCTGTTTATATTACACTAGACCCTGTCACTATTTATATTACACTCGACCCTGTCTCTGTTTATATTACACTAGGCCCTGTCTCTGTTTATATTACACCAGACTCTGTATCTGTTTATATTACACTCGACCCTGTCTCTGTTTATATTACACGAGGTCCTGTCTCTGTTTATATTACACTAGACCCTGTCCCTGTTTATATTACACTAGACCCTGTCTCTGTTTATATTACACTAGACCCTGTCTCTGTTTATATTACACTAGGCCCTGTCTCTGTTTATATTACACTAGACCCTGTCTCTGTTTATATTACACTAGACCCTGTCTCTGTTTATATTACACTAGACCCTGTCTGTTTATATTACACTAGACCCTGTCTCTGTTTATATTACACTAGGACCTGCCTCTGTTTATGTTACACTAAGCCCTGTCTCTGTTTATATTACACTGGACCCTGTCTCTGTTTATATTACACTAGACCCTGTCTCTGTTTATATTACACTAGACCCTGTCTCTGTTTATATTGCACTAGATCCTGTCTCTGTTTATATTACACTAGACCCTGTCTCTGTTTATATTACACTAGGCCCTGTCTCTGTTTATATTACACTAGACCATGTCTCTGTTTATATTACACTCGACCCTGTCTCTGTTTATATTACACTAGGACCTGCCTCTGTTTATATTACACTCGACCCTGTCTCTGTTTATATTACACTAGACCCTGTCCCTGTTTATATTACACGAGGCCCTGTCTCTGTTTATATTACACTAGACCCTGTCTCTGTTTATATTACACTAGACCCTGTCTCTGTTTATATTACACTAGACCCTGTCTCTGTTTATATTACACTGGGCACTGTCTCTGTTTATATTACACTAGACCCTGTCTCTGTTTATATTACACTGGACCCTGTCTCTGTTTATATTACACTAGACCCTGTCTCTGTTTATATTATACTAGACCCTGTCTCTGTTTATATTACACTGGACCCTGTCTCTGTTTATATTACACTAGACCCTGTCTCTGTTTATATTACACTAGACCATGTCCCTGTTTATATTACACTAGACCCTGTCTCTGTTTATATTATACTAGACCCTGTCTCTGTTTATATTACACGAGACCCTGTCTCTGTATATATTACACTAGACCCTGTCCCTGTTTATATTACACTAGA
The DNA here is from genome assembly GCF_044704955.1 of Pristiophorus japonicus. Classification (NCBI taxonomy): domain Eukaryota; kingdom Metazoa; phylum Chordata; class Chondrichthyes; family Pristiophoridae; genus Pristiophorus; species Pristiophorus japonicus. The sequence continues at coordinate 157,556 of NW_027251257.1, forward strand.
CCCTGTCTCTGTTTATATTACACGAGACCCTGTCTCTGTTTATATTACACTAGACCCTGTCTCTGTTTATATTACACGAGACCCTGTCTCTGTTTATATTACACTAGGACCTGCCTCCATTATATTACACTAGACCTTGTCTCTGTTTATATTACACTAGACCCTGTCACTATTTATATTACACTCGACCCTGTCTCTGTTTATATTACACTAGGCCCTGTCTCTGTTTATATTACACCAGACTCTGTATCTGTTTATATTACACTCGACCCTGTCTCTGTTTATATTACACGAGGTCCTGTCTCTGTTTATATTACACTGGACCCTGTCCCTGTTTATATTACACTAGACCCTGTCTCTGTTTATATTACACTAGACCCTGTCTCTGTTTATATTACACTAGACCCTGTCTCTGTTTATATTACACTAGACCCTGTCTGTTTATATTACACTAGACCCTGTCTCTGTTTATATTACACTAGGACCTGCCTCTGTTTATGTTACACTAAGCCCTGTCTCTGTTTATATTACACTGGACCCTGTCTCTGTTTATATTACACTAGACCCTGTCTCTGTTTATATTACACTAGACCCTGTCTCTGTTTATATTGCACTAGATCCTGTCTCTGTTTATATTACACGAGACCCTGTCTCTGTTTATATTACACTAGGACCTGCCTCTGTTTATGTTACATTAGGCCCTGTCTCTGTTTATATTACACTAGACCCTGTCTCTGTTTATATTACACTAGGCCCTGTCTCTGTTTATATTACACTAGACCATGTCCCTGTTTATATTACACTAGACCCTGTCTCTGTTTATATTACACTCGACCCTGTCTCTGTTTATATTACACTAGGACCTGCCTCTGTTTATATTACACTAGACCTTGTCTCTGATAATATTATACTAGACCCTGTCACTATTTATATTACACTCGACCCTGTCTCTGTTTATATTACACGAGGCCCTGTCCCTGTTTATATTACACTAGACCCTGTCTCTGTTTATATTACACGAGGCCCTGTCTCTGTTTATATTACACTAGACCCTGTCTCTGTTTATATTACACTAGACCCTGTCTCTGTTTATATTACACTAGACCCTGTCTCTGTTTATATTGCACTAGACCCTGTCTCTGTTTATATTACACGAGACCCTGTCTCTGTTTATATTACACTAGGACCTGCCTCTGTTTATGTTACACTAGGCCCTGTCTCTGTTTATATTACACTAGACCCTGTCTCTGTTTATATTACACTGGACCCTGTCTCTGTTTATATTACACTAGACCCTGTCTCTGTTTATATTATACTGGACCCTGTCTCTGTTTATATTACACTGGACCCTGTCTCTGTTTATATTACACTAGACCCTGTCTCTGTTTATATTACACTAGACCATGTCCCTGTTTATATTACACTAGACCCTGTCTCTGTTTATATTATACTAGACCCTGTCTCTGTTTATATTACACTAGACCCTGTCTCTGTTTATATTACACGAGACCCTGTCTCTGTTTATATTACACTAGACCCTGTCTCTGTTTATATTACACGAGACCCTGTCTCTGTTTATATTACACTAGGACCTGCCTCGATTATATTACACTAGACCTTGTCTCTGTTTATATTACACTAGACCCTGTCACTATTTATATTACACTCGACCCTGTCTCTGTTTATATTGCACTAGACCCTGTCTCTGTTTATATTGCACTAGACCCTGTCTCTGTTTATATTACACGAGACCCTGTCTCTGTTTATATTACACTAGGACCTGCCTCTGTTTATATTACACCAGACCTTGTCTCTGATAATATTACACTAGACCCTGTCTCTGTTTATATTACACTAGACCCTGTCTCTGTTTATATTACACTCGGCCCTGTCTCTGTTTATATTACACTAGACCCTGTCTCTGTTTATATTACACTAGACCCTGTCTCTGTTTATATTATACTAGACCCTGTCTCTGTTTATATTACACTAGACCCTGTCTCTGTTTATATTACACGAGACCCTGTCTCTGTTTATATTACACTAGACCCTGTCTCTGTTTATATTACACGAGACCCTGTCTCTGTTTATATTACACTAGGACCTGCCTCGATTATATTACACTAGACCTTGTCTCTGTTTATATTACACTAGACCCTGTCACTATTTATATTACACTCGACCCTGTCTCTGTTTATATTGCACTAGACCCTGTCTCTGTTTATATTGCACTAGACCCTGTCTCTGTTTATATTACACGAGACCCTGTCTCTGTTTATATTACACTAGGACCTGCCTCTGTTTATATTACACCAGACCTTGTCTCTGATAATATTACACTAGACCCTGTCTCTGTTTATATTACACTAGACCCTGTCTCTGTTTATATTACACTCGGCCCTGTCTCTGTTTATATTACACTAGACCCTGTCTCTGTTTATATTACACTAGACCCTGTCTCTGTTTATATTATACTAGACCCTGTCTCTGTTTATATTACACTAGACCCTGTCTCTGTTTATATTACACTAGGACCTGCCTCCGTTTATGTTACACTAAGCCCTGTCTCTGTTTATATTACACTGGACCCTGTCTCTGTTTATATTACACTAGACCCTGTCTCTGTTTATATTACACTAGACCCTGTCTCTGTTTATATTGCACTAGATCCTGTCTCTGTTTATACTACACGAGACCCTGTCTCTCTTTATATTACACTAGGACCTGCCTCTGTTTATGTTACATTAGGCCCTGTCTCTGTTTATATTACACTAGACCCTGTCTCTGTTTATATTACACTAGGCCCTGTCTCTGTTTATATTACACTAGACCATGTCCCTGTTTATATTACACTAGACCCTGTCTCTGTTTATATTACACTCGACCCTGTCTCTGTTTATATTACACTAGACCCTGTCTCTGTTTATATTACACTAGACCCTGTCTCTGTTTATATTATACTAGACCCTGTCTCTGTTTATATTACACTAGACCCTGTCTCTGTTTATATTACACTCGACCCTGTCTCTGTTTATATTACACGAGGTCCTGTCTCTGTTTATATTACACTAGACCCTGTCCCTGTTTATATTACACTAGACCCTGTCTCTGTTTATATTACACTAGACCCTGTCTCTGTTTATATTACACTAGACCCTGTCTCTGTTTATATTACACTAGACCCTGTCTGTTTATATTACACTAGACCCTGTCTCTGTTTATATTACACTAGGACCTGCCTCTGTTTATGTTACACTAAGCCCTGTCTCTGTTTATATTACACTGGACCCTGTCTCTGTTTATATTACACTAGACCCTGTCTCTGTTTATATTACACTAGACCCTGTCTCTGTTTATATTGCACTAGATCCTGTCTCTGTTTATATTACACTAGACCCTGTCTCTGTTTATATTACACTAGGCCCTGTCTCTGTTTATATTACACGAGACCATGTCTCTGTTTATATTACACTCGACCCTGTCTCTGTTTATATTACACTAGGACCTGCCTCTGTTTATATTACACTCGACCCTGTCTCTGTTTATATTACACTAGACCCTGTCCCTGTTTATATTACACGAGGCCCTGTCTCTGTTTATATTACACTAGACCCTGTCTCTGTTTATATTACACTAGACCCTGTCTCTGTTTATATTACACTAGACCCTGTCTCTGTTTATATTAAACTGGGCACTGTCTCTGTTTATATTACACTAGACCCTGTCTCTGTTTATATTACACTGGACCCTGTCTCTGTTTATATTACACTAGACCCTGTCTCTGTTTATATTATACTAGACCCTGTCTCTGTTTATATTACACTGGACCCTGTCTCTGTTTATATTACACTAGACCCTGTCTCTGTTTATATTACACTAGACCATGTCCCTGTTTATATTACACTAGACCCTGTCTCTGTTTATATTATACTAGACCCTGTCTCTGTTTATATTACACGAGACCCTGTCTCTGTATATATTACACTAGACCCTGTCCCTGTTTATATTACACTAGACCCTGTCTCTGTTTATATTACACGAGACCCTGTCTCTGTTTATATTACACTAGACCCTGTCTCTGTTTATATTACACGAGACCCTGTCTCTGTTTATATTACACTAGGACCTGCCTCCATTATATTACACTAGACCTTGTCTCTGTTTATATTACACTAGACCCTGTCACTATTTATATTACACTCGACCCTGTCTCTGTTTATATTACACTAGGCCCTGTCTCTGTTTATATTACACCAGACTCTGTATCTGTTTATATTACACTCGACCCTGTCTCTGTTTATATTACACGAGGTCCTGTCTCTGTTTATATTACACTGGACCCTGTCCCTGTTTATATTACACTAGACCCTGTCTCTGTTTATATTACACTAGACCCTGTCTCTGTTTATATTACACTAGACCCTGTCTCTGTTTATATTACACTAGACCCTGTCTGTTTATATTACACTAGACCCTGTCTCTGTTTATATTACACTAGGACCTGCCTCTGTTTATGTTACACTAAGCCCTGTCTCTGTTTATATTACACTGGACCCTGTCTCTGTTTATATTACACTAGACCCTGTCTCTTTTTATATTACACTAGACCCTGTCTCTGTTTATATTGCACTAGATCCTGTCTCTGTTTATATTACACGAGACCCTGTCTCTGTTTATATTACACTAGGACCTGCCTCTGTTTATGTTACATTAGGCCCTGTCTCTGTTTATATTACACTAGACCCTGTCTCTGTTTATATTACACTAGGCCCTGTCTCTGTTTATATTACACTAGACCATGTCCCTGTTTATATTACACTAGACCCTGTCTCTGTTTATATTACACTCGACCCTGTCTCTGTTTATATTACACTAGGACCTGCCTCTGTTTATATTACACTAGACCTTGTCTCTGATAATATTATACTAGACCCTGTCACTATTTATATTACACTCGACCCTGTCTCTGTTTATATTACACGAGGCCCTGTCCCTGTTTATATTACACTAGACCCTGTCTCTGTTTATATTACACGAGGCCCTGTCTCTGTTTATATTACACTAGACCCTGTCTCTGTTTATATTACACTAGACCCTGTCTCTGTTTATATTACACTAGACCCTGTCTCTGTTTATATTGCACTAGACCCTGTCTCTGTTTATATTACACGAGACCCTGTCTCTGTTTATATTACACTAGGACCTGCCTCTGTTTATGTTACACTAGGCCCTGTCTCTGTTTATATTACACTAGACCCTGTCTCTGTTTATATTACACTGGACCCTGTCTCTGTTTATATTACACTAGACCCTGTCTCTGTTTATATTATACTGGACCCTGTCTCTGTTTATATTACACTGGACCCTGTCTCTGTTTATATTACACTAGACCCTGTCTCTGTTTATATTACACTAGACCATGTCCCTGTTTATATTACACTAGACCCTGTCTCTGTTTATATTATACTAGACCCTGTCTCTGTTTATATTACACTAGACCCTGTCTCTGTTTATATTACACGAGACCCTGTCTCTGTTTATATTACACTAGACCCTGTCTCTGTTTATATTACACGAGACCCTGTCTCTGTTTATATTACACTAGGACCTGCCTCGATTATATTACACTAGACCTTGTCTCTGTTTATATTACACTAGACCCTGTCACTATTTATATTACACTCGACCCTGTCTCTGTTTATATTGCACTAGACCCTGTCTCTGTTTATATTGCACTAGACCCTGTCTCTGTTTATATTACACGAGACCCTGTCTCTGTTTATATTACACTAGGACCTGCCTCTGTTTATATTACACCAGACCTTGTCTCTGATAATATTACACTAGACCCTGTCTCTGTTTATATTACACTAGACCCTGTCTCTGTTTATATTACACTCGGCCCTGTCTCTGTTTATATTACACTAGACCCTGTCTCTGTTTATATTACACTAGACCCTGTCTCTGTTTATATTATACTAGACCCTGTCTCTGTTTATATTACACTAGACCCTGTCTCTGTTTATATTACACTAGGACCTGCCTCCGTTTATGTTACACTAAGCCCTGTCTCTGTTTATATTACACTGGACCCTGTCTCTGTTTATATTACACTAGACCCTGTCTCTGTTTATATTACACTAGACCCTGTCTCTGTTTATATTGCACTAGATCCTGTCTCTGTTTATACTACACGAGACCCTGTCTCTCTTTATATTACACTAGGACCTGCCTCTGTTTATGTTACATTAGGCCCTGTCTCTGTTTATATTACACTAGACCCTGTCTCTGTTTATATTACACTAGGCCCTGTCTCTGTTTATATTACACTAGACCATGTCCCTGTTTATATTACACTAGACCCTGTCTCTGTTTATATTACACTCGACCCTGTCTCTGTTTATATTACACTAGACCCTGTCTCTGTTTATATTACACTAGACCCTGTCTCTGTTTAAATTACACCAGACCCTGTCTCTGTTTATATTACACTAGACCATGTCCCTGTTTATATTACACGAGACCCTGTCTCTGTTTATATTACACTAGACCCTGTCTCTGTTTATATTACATTAGACCCTGTCTCTGTTTATATTACACTCGACCCTGTCTCTGTTTATATTACACTAGACCCTGTCTCTGTTTATATTACACTAGGCCCTGTCTCTGTTTATATTACACCAGACTCTGTATCTGTTTATATTACACTCGACTCTGTCTCTGTTTATATTACACGAGACCCTGTCCCTGTTTATATTACACGAGGCCCTGTCTCTGTTTATATTACACTGGACCCTGTCTCTGTTTATATTACACTAGACCCTGCCTCTTTATATTACACTCGGCCCTGTCTCTGTTTATATTACACTAGACCCTGTCACTGTTTATATTACACTAGACCCTGCCTCTGTTTATATTACACTAGACCCTGTCCCTGTTTATATTACACTAGACCCTGTCTCTGTTTATATTACACCAGACTCTGTCTCTGTTTATATTACACTCGACCCTGTCTCTGTTTATATTACACTAGACCCTGTCCCTGTTTATATTACACGAGGCCCTGTCTCTGTTTATATTACACTGGACCCTGTCTCTGTTTATATTACACTAGACCCTGCCTCTTTATATTACACTCGGCCCTGTCTCTGTTTATATTACACTAGACCCTGTCACTGTTTACATTACACTAGACCCTGTCTCTTTTTATATTACACTAGACCCTGTCTCTGTTTATATTACACTAGACCCTGTGTCTGTTTATATTACACTAGACCCTGTCTCTGTTTATATTACACTCGGCCCTGTCTCTGTTTATATTACACTAGACCCTGTCACTGTTTATATTACACTAGACCCTGTCTCTGTCTATATTACACTAGACCCTGTCCCTGTTTATATTACACTAGACCCTGTCTCTGTTTATATTACACTGGACCCTGTCTCTGTTTATATTACACTAGACCCTGTCTCTGTTTATATTACACTAGACCCTGTGTCTGTTTATATTATACTAGACCCTGTCTCTGTTTATATTACACTAGACCCTGTCTCTGTTGATATTACACGAGACCCTGTCTCTGTTTATATTACACTAGACCCTGTCTCTGTTTATATTACACTGGACCCTGTCTCTGTTTATATTACACTAGACCCTGCCTCTTTATATTACACTCGGCCCTGTCTCTCTTTATATTACACTAGACCCTGTCACTGTTTATATTACACTAGACCCTGTCTCTGTTTATATTACACTAGACCCTGTCCCTGTTTATATTACACTAGACCCTGTCTCTGTTTATATTACACCAGACTCTGTCTCTGTTTATATTACACTCGACCCTGTCTCTGTTTATATTACACTAGACCCTGTCCCTGTTTATATTACACGAGGCCCTGTCTCTGTTTATATTACACTGGACCGTGTCTCTGTTTATATTACACTAGACCCTGCCTCTTTATATTACACTCGGCCCTGTCTCTGTTTATATTACACTAGACCCTGTCACTGTTTATATTACACTAGACCCTGTCTCTTTTTATATTACACTAGACCCTGTCTCTGTTTATATTACACTAGACCCTGTGTCTGTTTATAATACACTAGACCCTGTCTCTGTTTATATTACACTCGGCCCTGTCTCTGTTTATATTACACTAGACCCTGTCACTGTTTATATTACACTAGACCCTGTCTCTGTTTATATTACACTAGACCCTGTCCCTGTTTATATTACACTAGACCCTGTCTCTGTTTATATTACACTAGACCCTGTCTCTGTTTATATTACACTAGACCCTGTCTCTGTTTATATTACACTAGACCCTGTGTCTGTTTATATTATACTAGACCCTGTCTCTGTTTATATTACACTAGACCCTGTCTCTGTTTATATTACACGAGACCCTGTCTCTGTTTATATTACACTAGACCCTGTCTCTGTTTATATTACACGAGACCCTGTCTCTGTTTATATTACACTAGGACCTGCCTCTGTTTATATTACACTAGACCTTGTCTCTGTTTATATTACACTAGACCCTGTCACTATTTATATTACACTAGACCCTGTCTCTGTTTATATTGCACTAGACCCTGTCTCTGTTTATATTGCACTCGACCCTGTCTCTGTTTATATTACACTGGACCCTGTCTCTGTTTATATTACACGAGACCCTGTCTCTGTTTATATTACACTCGACCCTGTCTCTGTTTATATTACACTAGACCCTGTCTCTGTTTATATTACACTAGACCCTGTCTCTGTTTATATTGCACTAGACCCTGTCTCTGTTTATATTACACTAGACCCTGTCTCTGTTTATATTACACTAGGCCCTGTCTCTGTTTATATTACACTAGGACCTGCCTCCATTATATTACACTAGACCTTGTCTCTGTTTATATTACACTAGACCCTGTCACTATTTATATTACACGAGACCCTGTCTCTGTTTATATTACACGACGCCCTGTCTCTGTTTATATTACACTAGACCCTGTCTCTGTTTATATTACACTAGACCCTGTCTCTGTTTATATTACACTAGACCCTGTCTCTGTTTATATTACACTAGACCCTGTCTCTGTTTATATTACACGAGGCCCTGTCTCTGTTTATATTACACTAGACCCTGTCTCTGTTTATATTACACTAGACCCTGTCTCTGTTTATATTACACTAGACCCTGTCTCTGTTTATATTACACTAGACCCTGTCTCTGTTTATATTACACTAGGACCTGCCTCTGTTTATGTTACACACGGCCCTGTCTCTGTTTATGTTACACTAGGCCCTGTCTCTGTTTATATTACACTGGACCCTGTCTCTGTTTATATTACACGAGACCCTGTCTCTGTTTATATTACACTCGACACTGTCTATGTTTATATTACACTAGACCCTGTCTCTGTTTATATTACACAAAACCCTGTCTCTGTTTATATTACACTCGGACCTGCCTCTGTTTATATTACACTGGACCTTGTCTCTGATAATATTATACTAGACCCTGTCACTATTTATATTACACTCGACCCTGTCTCTGTTTATATTACACGAGGCCCTGTCCCTGTTTATATTACACTAGACCCTGTCTCTGTTTATATAACACTAGACCCTGTCTCTGTTTATATTACACGAGACCCTGTCTCTGTTTATATTACACTCGACCCTGTCTCTGTTTATATTACACTAGACCCTGTCTCTGTTTATATTACACTGGACCCTGTCTCTGTTTATATTACACTAGACCCTGTCTCTGTTTATATTACACTAGGACCTGCCTCTGTTTATGTTACACTCGGCCCTGTCTCTGTTTATATTACACTGGACCCTGTCTCTGTTTATATTACACGAGACCCTGTCTCTGTTTATATTACACTCGACCCTGTCTCTGTTTATATTACACTAGACCCTGTCTCTGTTTATATTACACTAGACCCTGTCTCTGTTTATATTACACTGGACCCTGTCTCTGTTTATATTACACGAGACCCTGTCTCTGTTTATATTACACTCGACCCTGTCTCTGTTTATATTACACTAGACCCTGTCTCTGTTTATATTACACTAGACCCTGTCTCTGTTTATATTGCACTAGACCCTGTCTCTGTTTATATTACACTAGACCCTGTCTCTGTTTATATTACACTAGGCCCTGTCTCTGTTTATATTACACTAGGACCTGCCTCCATTATATTACACTAGACCTTGTCTCTGTTTATATTACACTAGACCCTGTCACTATTTATATTACACTCGACCCTGTCTCTGTTTATATTACACTAGGCCCTGTCTCTGTTTATATTACACCAGACTCTGTATCTGTTTATATTACACTCGACCCCGTCTCTGTTTATATTACACGAGGCCCTGTCTCTGTTTATATTACACTAGACCCTGTCTCTGTTTATATTACACTAGACCCTGTCTCTGTTTATATTACACTAGGCCCTGTCTCTGTTTATATTACACTAGACCCTGTCTCTATTTATATTACACTAGACCCTGTCTCTGTTTATATTACACTAGACCCTGTCTGTTTATATTACACTAGACCCTGTCTCTGTTTATATTACACTAGGACCTGCCTCTGTTTATGTTACACTGAGCCCTGTCTCTGTTTATATTACACTGGACCCTGTCTCTGTTTATATTACACTAGACCCTGTCTCTGTTTATATTACACTAGACCCTGTCTCTGTTTATATTGCACTAGATCCTGTCTCTGTTTATATTACACGAGACCCTGTCTCTGTTTATATTACACTAGGACCTGCCTCTGTTTATGTTACATTAGGCCCTGTCTCTGTTTATATTACACTAGACCCTGTCTCTGTTTATATTACACTCGACCCTGTCTCTGTTTATATTACACTAGGACCTGCCTCTGTTTATATTACACTAGACCTTGTCTCTGATAATATTATACTAGACCCTGTCACTATTTATATTACACTCGACCCTGTCTCTGTTTATATTACACTAGGACCTGCCTCTGTTTATGTTACACTAAGCCCTGTCTCTGTTTATATTACACTGGACCCTGTCTCTGTTTATATTACACTAGACCCTGTCTCTGTTTATATTACACTAGACCCTGTCTCTGTTTATATTGCACTAGATCCTGTCTCTGTTTATATTACACGAGACCCTGTCTCTGTTTATATTACACTAGGACCTGCCTCTGTTTATGTTACATTAGGCCCTGTCTCTGTTTATATTACACTAGACCCTGTCCCTGTTTATATTACACGAGGCCCTGTCTCTGTTTATATTACACTGGACCCTGTCTCTGTTTATATTACACTAGACCCTGCCTCTTTATATTACACTCGGCCCTGACTCTGTTTATATTACACTAGACCCTGTCACTGTTTATATTACACTAGACCCTGTCTCTTTTTATATTACACTAGACCCTGTCTCTGTTTATATTACACTAGACCCTGTGTCTGTTTATATTACACTAGACCCTGTCTCTGTTTATATTACACTCGGCCCTGTCTCTGTTTATATTACACTAGACCCTGTCACTGTTTATATTACACTAGACCCTGTCTCTGTTTATATTACACTAGACCCTGTCCCTGTTTATATTACACTAGACCCTGTCTCTGTTTATATTACACTAGACCCTGTCTCTGTTTATATTACACTAGACCCTGTCTCTGTTTATATTACACTAGACCCTGTGTCTGTTTATATTATACTAGACCCTGTCTCTGTTTATATTACACTAGACCCTGTCTCTGTTTATATTACACGAGACCCTGTCTCTGTTTATATTACACTAGACCCTGTCTCTGTTTATATTACACGAGACCCTGTCTCTGTTTATATTACACTAGGACCTGCCTCTGTTTATATTACACTAGACCTTGTCTCTGTTTATATTACACTAGACCCTGTCACTATTTATATTACACTAGACCCTGTCTCTGTTTATATTGCACTAGACCCTGTCTCTGTTTATATTGCACTAGACCCTGTCTCTGTTTATATTACACTGGACCCTGTCTCTGTTTATATTACACGAGACCCTGTCTCTGTTTATATTACACTCGACCCTGTCTCTGTTTATATTACACTAGACCCTGTCTCTGTTTATATTACACTAGACCCTGTCTCTGTTTATATTGCACTAGACCCTGTCTCTGTTTATATTACACTAGACCCTGTCTCTGTTTATATTACACTAGGCCCTGTCTCTGTTTATATTACACTAGGACCTGCCTCCATTATATTACACTAGACCTTGTCTCTGTTTATATTACACTAGACCCTGTCACTATTTATATTACACTAGACCCTGTCTCTGTTTATATTACACGACGCCCTGTCTCTGTTTATATTACACTAGACCCTGTCTCTGTTTATATTACACTAGACCCTGTCTCTGTTTATATTACACTAGACCCTGTCTCTGTTTATATTACACTAGACCCTGTCTCTGTTTATATTACACTAGACCCTGTCTCTGTTTATATTACACGAGGCCCTGTCTCTGTTTATATTACACTAGACCCTGTCTCTGTTTATATTACACTAGACCCTGTCTCTGTTTATATTACACTAGACCCTGTCTCTGTTTATATTACACTAGACCCTGTCTCTGTTTATATTACACTAGGACTGCCTCTGTTTATGTTACACACGGCCCTGTCTCTGTTTATGTTACACTAGGCCCTGTCTCTGTTTATATTACACTGGACCCTGTCTCTGTTTATATTACACGAGACCCTGTCTCTGTTTATATTACACTCGACCCTGTCTATGTTTATATTACACTAGACCCTGTCTCTGTTTATATTACACAAAACCCTGTCTCTGTTTATATTACACTCGGACCTGCCTCTGTTTATATTACACTGGACCTTGTCTCTGATAATATTATACTAGACCCTGTCACTATTTATATTACACTCGACCCTGTCTCTGTTTATATTACACGAGGCCCTGTCCCTGTTTATATTACACTAGACCCTGTCTCTGTTTATATAACACTAGACCCTGTCTCTGTTTATATTACACGAGACCCTGTCTCTGTTTATATTACACTCGACCCTGTCTCTGTTTATATTACACTAGACCCTGTCTCTGTTTATATTACACTAGACCCTGTCTCTGTTTATATTACACTGGACCCTGTCTCTGTTTATATTACACTAGACCCTGTCTCTGTTTATATTACACTAGGACCTGCCTCTGTTTATGTTACACTCGGCCCTGTCTCTGTTTATATTACACTGGACCCTGTCTCTGTTTATATTACACGAGACCCTGTCTCTGTTTATATTACACTCGACCCTGTCTCTGTTTATATTACACTAGACCCTGTCTCTGTTTATATTACACTAGACCCTGTCTCTGTTTATATTACACTGGACCCTGTCTCTGTTTATATTACACGAGACCCTGTCTCTGTTTATATTACACTCGACCCTGTCTCTGTTTATATTACACTAGACCCTGTCTCTGTTTATATTACACTAGACCCTGTCTCTGTTTATATTGCACTAGACCCTGTCTCTGTTTATATTACACTAGACCCTGTCTCTGTTTATATTACACTAGGCCCTGTCTCTGTTTATATTACACTAGGACCTGCCTCCATTATATTACACTAGACCTTGTCTCTGTTTATATTACACTAGACCCTGTCACTATTTATATTACACTCGACCCTGTCTCTGTTTATATTACACTAGGCCCTGTCTCTGTTTATATTACACCAGACTCTGTATCTGTTTATATTACACTCGACCCCGTCTCTGTTTATATTACACGAGGCCCTGTCTCTGTTTATATTACACTAGACCCTGTCTCTGTTTATATTACACTAGACCCTGTCTCTGTTTATATTACACTAGGCCCTGTCTCTGTTTATATTACACTAGACCCTGTCTCTGTTTATATTACACTAGACCCTGTCTCTGTTTATATTACACTAGACCCTGTCTGTTTATATTACACTAGACCCTGTCTCTGTTTATATTACACTAGGACCTGCCTCTGTTTATGTTACACTGAGCCCTGTCTCTGTTTATATTACACTGGACCCTGTCTCTGTTTATATTACACTAGACCCTGTCTCTGTTTATATTACACTAGACCCTGTCTCTGTTTATATTGCACTAGATCCTGTCTCTGTTTATATTACACGAGACCCTGTCTCTGTTTATATTACACTAGGACCTGCCTCTGTTTATGTTACATTAGGCCCTGTCTCTGTTTATATTACACTAGACCCTGTCTCTGTTTATATTACACTCGACCCTGTCTCTGTTTATATTACACTAGGACCTGCCTCTGTTTATATTACACTAGACCTTGTCTCTGATAATATTATACTAGACCCTGTCACTATTTATATTACACTCGACCCTGTCTCTGTTTATATTACACTAGGACCTGCCTCTGTTTATGTTACACTAAGCCCTGTCTCTGTTTATATTACACTGGACCCTGTCTCTGTTTATATTACACTAGACCCTGTCTCTGTTTATATTACACTAGACCCTGTCTCTGTTTATATTGCACTAGATCCTGTCTCTGTTTATATTACACGAGACCCTGTCTCTGTTTATATTACACTAGGACCTGCCTCTGTTTATGTTACATTAGGCCCTGTCTCTGTTTATATTACACTAGACCCTGTCCCTGTTTATATTACACGAGGCCCTGTCTCTGTTTATATTACACTGGACCCTGTCTCTGTTTATATTACACTAGACCCTGCCTCTTTATATTACACTCGGCCCTGACTCTGTTTATATTACACTAGACCCTGTCACTGTTTATATTACACTAGACCCTGTCTCTTTTTATATTACACTAGACCCTGTCTCTGTTTATATTACACTAGACCCTGTGTCTGTTTATATTACACTAGACCCTGTCTCTGTTTATATTACACTCGGCCCTGTCTCTGTTTATATTACACTAGACCCTGTCACTGTTTATATTACACTAGACCCTGTCTCTGTTTATATTACACTAGACCCTGTCCCTGTTTATATTACACTAGACCCTGTCTCTGTTTATATTACACTAGACCCTGTCTCTGTTTATATTACACTAGACCCTGTCTCTGTTTATATTACACTAGACCCTGTGTCTGTTTATATTATACTAGACCCTGTCTCTGTTTATATTACACTAGACCCTGTCTCTGTTTATATTACACGAGACCCTGTCTCTGTTTATATTACACTAGACCCTGTCTCTGTTTATATTACACGAGACCCTGTCTCTGTTTATATTACACTAGGACCTGCCTCTGTTTATATTACACTAGACCTTGTCTCTGTTTATATTACACTAGACCCTGTCACTATTTATATTACACTAGACCCTGTCTCTGTTTATATTGCACTAGACCCTGTCTCTGTTTATATTGCACTAGACCCTGTCTCTGTTTATATTACACTGGACCCTGTCTCTGTTTATATTACACGAGACCCTGTCTCTGTTTATATTACACTCGACCCTGTCTCTGTTTATATTACACTAGACCCTGTCTCTGTTTATATTACACTAGACCCTGTCTCTGTTTATATTGCACTAGACCCTGTCTCTGTTTATATTACACTAGACCCTGTCTCTGTTTATATTACACTAGGCCCTGTCTCTGTTTATATTACACTAGGACCTGCCTCCATTATATTACACTAGACCTTGTCTCTGTTTATATTACACTAGACCCTGTCACTATTTATATTACACTAGACCCTGTCTCTGTTTATATTACACGACGCCCTGTCTCTGTTTATATTACACTAGACCCTGTCTCTGTTTATATTACACTAGACCCTGTCTCTGTTTATATTACACTAGACCCTGTCTCTGTTTATATTACACTAGACCCTGTCTCTGTTTATATTACACTAGACCCTGTCTCTGTTTATATTACACGAGGCCCTGTCTCTGTTTATATTACACTAGACCCTGTCTCTGTTTATATTACACTAGACCCTGTCTCTGTTTATATTACACTAGACCCTGTCTCTGTTTATATTACACTAGGACCTGCCTCTGTTTATGTTACACACGGCCCTGTCTCTGTTTATGTTACACTAGGCCCTGTCTCTGTTTATATTACACTGGACCCTGTCTCTGTTTATATTACACGAGACCCTGTCTCTGTTTATATTACACTCGACCCTGTCTATGTTTATATTACACTAGACCCTGTCTCTGTTTATATTACACAAAACCCTGTCTCTGTTTATATTACACTCGGACCTGCCTCTGTTTATATTACACTGGACCTTGTCTCTGATAATATTATACTAGACCCTGTCACTATTTATATTACACTAGACCCTGTCTCTGTTTATATTACACGAGGCCCTGTCCCTGTTTATATTACACTAGACCCTGTCTCTGTTTATATAACACTAGACCCTGTCTCTGTTTATATTACACGAGACCCTGTCTCTGTTTATATTACACTCGACCCTGTCTCTGTTTATATTACACTAGACCCTGTCTCTGTTTATATTACACTGGACCCTGTCTCTGTTTATATTACACTAGACCCTGTCTCTGTTTATATTACACTGGGACCTGCCTCTGTTTATGTTACACTAGGCCCTGTCTCTGTTTATATTACACTGGACCCTGTCTCTGTTTATATTACACGAGACCCTGTCTCTGTTTATATTACACTCGACCCTGTCTCTGTTTATATTACACTAGACCCTGTCTCTGTTTATATTACACTAGGCCCTGTCTCTGTTTATATTACACTGGACCCTGTCTCTGTTTATATTACACGAGACCCTGTCTCTGTTTATATTACACGAGACCCTGTCTCTGTTTATATTACACTAGGACCTGCCTCTGTTTATGTTACATTAGGCCCTGTCTCTGTTTATATTACACTAGACCCTGTCCCTGTTTATATTACACGAGGCCCTGTCTCTGTTTATATTACACTGGACCCTGTCTCTGTTTATATTACACTAGACCCTGCCTCTTTATATTACACTCGGCCCTGTCTCTGTTTATATTACACTAGACCCTGTCACTGTTTATATTACACTAGACCCTGTCTCTTTTTATATTACACTAGACCCTGTCTCTGTTTATATTACACTAGACCCTGTGTCTGTTTATATTACACTAGACCCTGTCTCTGTTTATATTACACTCGGCCCTGTCTCTGTTTATATTACACTAGACCCTGTCACTGTTTATATTACACTAGACCCTGTCTCTGTTTATATTACACTAGACCCTGTCCCTGTTTATATTACACTAGACCCTGTCTCTGTTTATATTACACTAGACCCTGTCTCTGTTTATATTACACTAGACCCTGTCTCTGTTTATATTACACTAGACCCTGTGTCTGTTTATATTATACTAGACCCTGTCTCTGTTTATATTACACTAGACCCTGTCTCTGTTTATATTACACGAGACCCTGTCTCTGTTTATATTACACTAGACCCTGTCTCTGTTTATATTACACGAGACCCTGTCTCTGTTTATATTACACTAGGACCTGCCTCTGTTTATATTACACTAGACCTTGTCTCTGTTTATATTACACTAGACCCTGTCACTATTTATATTACACTAGACCCTGTCTCTGTTTATATTGCACTAGACCCTGTCTCTGTTTATATTGCACTAGACCCTGTCTCTGTTTATATTACACTGGACCCTGTCTCTGTTTATATTACACGAGACCCTGTCTCTGTTTATATTACACGAGACCCTGTCTCTGTTTATATTACACTAGACCCTGTCTCTGTTTATATTACACTAGACCCTGTCTCTGTTTATATTGCACTAGACCCTGTCTCTGTTTATATTACACTAGACCCTGTCTCTGTTTATATTACACTAGGCCCTGTCTCTGTTTATATTACACTAGGACCTGCCTCCATTATATTACACTAGACCTTGTCTCTGTTTATATTACACTAGACCCTGTCACTATTTATATTACACTTGACCCTGTCTCTGTTTATATTACACGATGCCCTGTCTCTGTTTATATTACACTAGACCCTGTCTCTGTTTATATTACACTAGACCCTGTCTCTGTTTATATTACACTAGACCCTGTCTCTGTTTATATTACACTAGACCCTGTCTCTGTTTATATTACACTAGACCCTGTCTCTGTTTATATTACACGAGGCCCTGTCTCTGTTTATATTACACTAGACCCTGTCTCTGTTTATATTACACTAGACCCTGTCTCTGTTTATATTACACTAGACCCTGTCTCTGTTTATATTACACTAGACCCTGTCTCTGTTTATATTACACTAGGACCTGCCTCTGTTTATGTTACACACGGCCCTGTCTCTGTTTATGTTACACTAGGCCCTGTCTCTGTTTATATTACACTGGACCCTGTCTCTGTTTATATTACACGAGACCCTGTCTCTGTTTATATTACACTCGACCCTGTCTATGTTTATATTACACTAGACCCTGTCTCTGTTTATATTACACAAAACCCTGTCTCTGTTTATATTACACTCGGACCTGCCTCTGTTTATATAACACTGGACCTTGTCTCTGATAATATTATACTAGACCCTGTCACTATTTATATTACACTCGACCCTGTCTCTGTTTATATTACACGAGGCCCTGTCCCTGTTTATATTACACTAGACCCTGTCTCTGTTTATATAACACTAGACCCTGTCTCTGTTTATATTACACGAGACCCTGTCTCTGTTTATATTACACTCGACCCTGTCTCTGTTTATATTACACTAGACCCTGTCTCTGTTTATATTACACTGGACCCTGTCTCTGTTTATATTACACTAGACCCTGTCTCTGTTTATATTACACTGGGACCTGCCTCTGTTTATGTTACACTAGGCCCTGTCTCTGTTTATATTACACTGGACCCTGTCTCTGTTTATATTACACGAGACCCTGTCTCTGTTTATATTACACTCGACCCTGTCTCTGTTTATATTACACTAGACCCTGTCTCTGTTTATATTACACTAGGCCCTGTCTCTGTTTATATTACACTGGACCCTGTCTCTGTTTATATTACACGAGACCCTGTCTCTGTTTATATTACACTCGACCCTGTCTCTGTTTATATTACACTAGGACCTGCCTCCATTATATTACACTAGACCTTGTCTCTGTTTATATTACACTAGACCCTGTCTCTGTTTATATTACACTAGGCCCTGTCTCTGTTTATATTACACTAGGACCTGCCTCCATTATATTACACTAGACCTTGTCTCTGTTTATATTACACTCGACCCTGTCTCTGTTTATATTACACTAGGCCCTGTCTCTGTTTATATTACACTAGACCCTGTCTCTGTTTATATTACACTAGACCCTGTCTCTGTTTATATTACACTAGGCCCTGTCTCTGTTTATATTACACTAGACCCTGTCTCTGTTTATATTACACTAGACCCTGTCTCTGTTTATATTACACTAGACCCTGTCTGTTTATATTACACTAGACCCTGTCTCTGTTTATATTACACTAGGACCTGCCTCTGTTTATGTTACACTGAGCCCTGTCTCTGTTTATATTACACTGGACCCTGTCTCTGTTTATATTACACTAGACCCTGTCTCTGTTTATATTACACTAGACCCTGTCTCTGTTTATATTGCACTAGATCCTGTCTCTGTTTATATTACACTCGACCCTGTCTCTGTTTATATTACACTAGGACCTGCCTCTGTTTATATTACACTAGACCTTGTCTCTGATAATATTATACTAGACCCTGTCACTATTTATAATACACTCGACCCTGTCTCTGTTTATATTACACTAGGACCTGCCTCTGTTTATGTTACACTAAGCCCTGTCTCTGTTTATATTACACTGGACCCTGTCTCTGTTTATATTACACTAGACCCTGTCTCTGTTTATATTACACTAGACCCTGTCTCTGTTTATATTGCACTAGATCCTGTCTCTGTTTATATTACACGAGACCCTGTCTCTGTTTATATTACACTAGGACCTGCCTCTGTTTATGTTACATTAGGCCCTGTCTCTGTTTATATTACACTAGACCCTGTCTCTGTTTATATTACACTCGACCCTGTCTCTGTTTATATTACACGAGGACCTGCCTCTGTTTATATTACACTAGACCCTGTCTCTGTTTATATTACACTAGACCCTGTCTGTTTATATTACACTAGACCCTGTCTCTGTTTATATTACACTAGGACCTGCCTCTGTTTATGTTACACTAAGCCCTGTCTCTGTTTATATTACACTGGACCCTGTCTCTGTTTATATTACACTAGTCCCTGTCTCTGTTTATATTACACTAGACCCTGTCTCTGTTTATATTGCACTCGATCCTGTCTCTGTTTATATTACACGAGACCCTGTCTCTGTTTATATTACACTAGGACCTGCCTCTGTTTATGTTACATTAGGCCCTGTCTCTGTTTATATTACACTAGACCCTGTCTCTGTTTATATTACACTCGACCCTGTCTCTGTTTATATTACACTAGGACCTGCCTCTGTTTATATTACACTAGACCTTGTCTCTGATAATATTATACTAGACCCTGTCACTATTTATATTACACTCGACCCTGTCTCTGTTTATATTACACGAGGCCCTGTCCCTGTTTATATTACAGTAGACCCTGTCTCTGTTTATATTACACTAGACCCTGTCTCTGTTTATATTACACTGGACCCTGTCTCTGTTTATATTACACGAGACCCTGTCTCTGTTTATATTACACTCGACCCTGTCTCTGTTTATATTACACTAGACCCTGTCTCTGTTTATATTACACTCGACCCTGTCTCTGTTTATATTACACTAGACCCTGTCTCTGTTTATATTACACTAGACCCTGTCTCTGTTTATATTACACTAGGCCCTGTCTCTGTTTATATTACACTAGACCCTGTCTCTGTTTATATTACACTAGGACCTGCCTCCATTATATTACACTAGACCTTGTCTCTGTTTATATTACACTAGACCCTGTCACTATTTATATTACACTCGGCCCTGTCTCTGTTTATATTACACTGGACCCTGTCTCTGTTTATATTACACTAGACCCTGTCTCTGTTTATATTACACTAGACCCTGTCTGTTTATATTACACTAGACCCTGTCTCTGTTTATATTACACTAGGACCTGCCTCTGTTTATGTTACACTAAGCCCTGTCTCTGTTTATATTACACTGGACCCTGTCTCTGTTTATATTACACTAGACCCTGTCTCTGTTTATATTACACTAGACCCTGTCTCTGTTTATATTGCACTAGATCCTGTCTCTGTTTATATTACACGAGACCCTGTCTCTGTTTATATTACACTAGGACCTGCCTCTGTTTATGTTACATTAGGCCCTGTCTCTGTTTATATTACACTAGACCCTGTCTCTGTTTATATTACACTAGGCCCTGTCTCTGTTTATATTACACTAGACCATGTCCCTGTTTATATTACACTAGACCCTGTCTCTGTTTATATTGCACTCGACCCTGTCTCTGTTTATATTACACTAGGACCTGCCTCTGTTTATATTACACTAGACCTTGTCTCTGATAATATTATACTAGACCCTGTCACTATTTATATTACACTCGACCCTGTCTCTGTTTATATTACACGAGGCCCTGTCCCTGTTTATATTACACTAGACCCTGTCTCTGTTTATATTACACGACGCCCTGTCTCTGTTTATATTACACTAGACCCTGTCTCTGTTTATATTACACTAGACACTGTCTCTGTTTATATTACACTAGACCCTGTCTCTGTTTATATTGCACTAGACCCTGTCTCTGTTTATATTACACGAGACCCTGTCTCTGTTTATATTACACGAGGCCCTGTCTCTGTTTATATTACACTAGACCCTGTCTCTGTTTATATTACACTAGACCCTGTCTCTGTTTATATTACACTAGACCCTGTCTCTGTTTATATTACACTAGGACCTGCCTCTGTTTATGTTACACACGGCCCTGTCTCTGTTTATGTTACACTCGGCCCTGTCTCTGTTTATATTACACTGGACCCTGTCTCTGTTTATATTACACGAGACCCTGTCTCTGTTTATATTACACTCGACCCTGTCTATGTTTATATTACACTAGACCCTGTCTCTGTTTATATTACACAAAACCCTATCTCTGTTTATATTACACTAGGACCTGCCTCTGTTTATATTACACTGGACCTTGTCTCTGATAATATTATACTAGACCCTGTCACTATTTATATTACACTCGACCCTGTCTCTGTTTATATTACACGAGGCCCTGTCCCTGTTTATATTACACTAGACCCTGTCTCTGTTTATATAACACTAGACCCTGTCTCTGTTTATATTACACTAGGACCTGCCTCTGTTTAAGTTACACTAGGCCCTGTCTCTGTTTATATTACACTGGACCCTGTCTCTGTTTATATTACACGAGACCCTGTCTCTGTTTATATTACACTCGACCCTGTCTCTGTTTATATTACACTAGACCCTGTCTCTGTTTATATTACACTGGACCCTGTCTCTGTTTATATTACACTAGACCCTGTCTCTGTTTATATTACACTGGACCCTGTCTCTGTTTTTATTACACGAGACCCTGTCTCTGTTTATATTACACTAGGACCTGCCTCTGTTTATGTTACACTAGGCCCTGTCTCTGTTTATATTACACTGGACCCTGTCTCTGTTTATATTACACGAGACCCTGTCTCTGTTTATATTACACTCGACCCTGTCTATGTTTATATTACACTAGACCCTGTCTCTGTTTATATTACATGAGACCCTGTCTCTGTTTATATTACACTCGACCCTGTCTCTGTTTATATTACACGAGACCCTGTCTCTGTTTATATTACACTGGACCCTGTCTCTGTTTATATTACACTAGACCCTGTCTCTGTTTATATTACACTAGGACCTGCCTCTGTTTATGTTACACTAGGCCCTGTCTCTGTTTATATTACACTGGACCCTGTCTCTGTTTATATTACACGAGACCCTGTCTCTGTTTATATTACACTCGACCCTGTCTCTGTTTATATTACACTAGACCCTGTCTCTGTTTATATTACACTAGACCCTGTCTCTGTTTATATTACACTGGACCCTGTCTCTGTTTATATTACACGAGACCCTGTCTCTGTTTATATTACACTCGACCCTGTCTCTGTTTATATTACACTAGATCCTGTCTCTGTTTATATTACACTAGACCCTGTCTCTGTTTATATTGCACTAGACCCTGTCTCTGTTTATATTACACTAGACCCTGTCTCTGTTTATATTACACTAGACCCTGTCTCTGTTTATATTACACTAGGACCTGCCTCCATTATATTACACTAGACCTTGTCTCTGTTTATATTACACTAGACCCTGTCACTATTTATATTACACTCGACCCTGTCTCTGTTTATATTACACTAGGCCCTGTCTCTGTTTATATTACACCAGACTCTGTATCTGTTTATATTACACTCGACCCCGTCTCTGTTTATATTACACGAGGCCCTGTCTCTGTTTATATTACACTAGACCCTGTCTCTGTTTATATTACACTAGACCCTGTCTCTGTTTATATTACACTAGGCCCTGTCTCTGTTTATATTACACTAGGCCCTGTCTCTGTTTATATTACACTAGACCCTGTCTCTGTTTATATTACACTAGACCCTGTCTCTGTTTATATTACACTAGACCCTGTCTCTGTTTATATTACACTAGACCCTGTCTCTGTTTATATTACACTAGACCCTGTCTCTGTTTATATTACACTAGACCTTGTCTCTGATAATATTATACTAGACCCTGTCACTATTTATATTACACTCGACCCTGTCTCTGTTTATATTACACTAGGACCTGCCTCTGTTTATGTTACACTAAGCCCTGTCTCTGTTTATATTACACTGGACCCTGTCTCTGTTTATTTTACACTAGACCCTGTCTCTGTTTATATTACACTAGACCCTGTCTCTGTTTATATTGCACTAGATCCTGTCTCTGTTTATATTACACGAGACCCTGTCTCTGTTTATATTACACTAGGACCTGCCTCTGTTTATGTTACATTAGGCCCTGTCTCTGTTTATATTACACGAGACCCTGTCTCTGTTTATATTACACTCGACCCTGTCTCTGTTTATATTACACTAGGACCTGCCTCTGTTTATATTACACTAGACCCTGTCTCTGTTTATATTACACTAGACCCTGTCTGTTTATATTACACTAGACCCTGTCTCTGTTTATATTACACTAGGACCTGCCTCTGTTTATGTTACACTAAGCCCTGTCTCTGTTTATATTACACTGGACCCTGTCTCTGTTTATATTACACTAGACCCTGTCTCTGTTTATATTACACTAGACCCTGTCTCTGTTTATATTGCACTAGATCCTGTCTCTGTTTATATTACACGAGACCCTGTCTCTGTTTATATTACACTAGGACCTGCCTCTGTTTATGTTACATTAGGCCCTGTCTCTGTTTATATTACACTAGACCCTGTCTCTGTTTATATTACACTCGACCCTGTCTCTGTTTATATTACACTAGGACCTGCCTCTGTTTATATTACACTAGACCTTGTCTCTGATAATATTATACTAGACCCTGTCACTATTTATATTACACTCGACCCTGTCTCTGTTTATATTACACGAGGCCCTGTCCCTGTTTATATTACAGTAGACCCTGTCTCTGTTTATATTACACTAGACCCTGTCTCTGTTTATATTACACTGGACCCTGTCTCTGTTTATATTACACTCGACCCTGTCTCTGTTTATATTACACTCGACCCTGTCTCTGTTTATATTACACTAGACCCTGTCTCTGTTTATATTACACTAGACCCTGTCTCTGTTTATATTACACTAGACCCTGTCTCTGTTTATATTACACTAGACCCTGTCTCTGTTTATATTACACTGGGCCCTGTCTCTGTTTATATTACACTAGACCCTGTCTCTGTTTATATTACACTAGGACCTGCCTCCATTATATTACACTAGACCTTGTCTTTGTTTATATTACACTAGACCCTGTCACTATTTATATTACACTCGGCCCTGTCTCTGTTTATATTACACTGGACCCTGTCTCTGTTTATATTACACTAGACCCTGTCTCTGTTTATATTACACTAGACCCTGTCTGTTTATATTACACTAGACCCTGTCTCTGTTTATATTACACTAGGACCTGCCTCTGT
Source organism: Pristiophorus japonicus (assembly GCF_044704955.1). Classification (NCBI taxonomy): domain Eukaryota; kingdom Metazoa; phylum Chordata; class Chondrichthyes; family Pristiophoridae; genus Pristiophorus; species Pristiophorus japonicus. Next base: position 182,789 of record NW_027251257.1, read on the forward strand.
TTATATTACACGAGGCCCTGTCCCTGTTTATATTACACTAGACCCTGTCTCTGTTTATATAACACTAGACCCTGTCTCTGTTTATATTACACTAGGACCTGCCTCTGTTTAAGTTACACTAGGCCCTGTCTCTGTTTATATTACACTAGACCCTGTCTCTGTTTATATTACACAAGACCCTGTCTCTGTTTATATTGCACTAGATCCTGTCTCTGTTTATATTACACGAGACTCTGTCTCTGTTTATATTACACTAGGACCTGCCTCTGTTTATGTTACATTAGGCCCTGTCTCTGTTTATATTACACTAGACCCGGTCTCTGTTTATATTACACTCGACCCTGTCTCTGTTTATATTACACTAGGACCTGCCTCTGTTTATATTACACTAGACCTTGTCTCTGATAATATTATACTAGACCCTGTCACTATTTATATTACACTCGACCCTGTCTCTGTTTATATTACACGAGGCCCTGTCCCTGTTTATATTACAGTAGACCCTGTCTCTGTTTATATTACACTAGACCCTGTCTCTGTTTATATTACACTGGACCCTGTCTCTGTTTATATTACACGAGACCCTGTCTCTGTTTATATTACACTCGACCCTGTCTCTGTTTATATTACACGAGACCCTGTCTCTGTTTATATTACACTAGACCCTGTCTCTGTTTATATTACACTAGACCCTGTCTCTGTTTATATTACACTAGACCCTGTCTCTGTTTATATTACACTAGGCCCTGTCTCTGTTTATATTACACTAGACCCTGTCTCTGTTTATATTACACTAGGACCTGCCTCCATTATATTACACTAGACCTTGTCTCTGTTTATATTACACTAGACCCTGTCACTATTTATATTACACTCGGCCCTGTCTCTGTTTATATTACACTGGACCCTGTCTCTGTTTATATTACACTAGACCCTGTCTCTGTTTATATTACACTAGACCCTGTCTGTTTATATTACACTAGACCCTGTCTCTGTTTATATTACACTAGGACCTGCCTCTGTTTATGTTACACTAAGCCCTGTCTCTGTTTATATTACACTGGACCCTGTCTCTGTTTATATTACACTAGACCCTGTCTCTGTTTATATTACACTAGACCCTGTCTCTGTTTATATTGCACTAGATCCTGTCTCTGTTTATATTACACGAGACCCTGTCTCTGTTTATATTACACTAGGACCTGCCTCTGTTTATGTTACATTAGGCCCTGTCTCTGTTTATATTACACTAGACCCTGTCTCTGTTTATATTACACTAGGCCCTGTCTCTGTTTATATTACACTAGACCATGTCCCTGTTTATATTACACTAGACCCTGTCTCTGTTTATATTGCACTCGACCCTGTCTCTGTTTATATTACACTAGGACCTGCCTCTGTTTATATTACACTAGACCTTGTCTCTGATAATATTATACTAGACCCTGTCACTATTTATATTACACTCGACCCTGTCTCTGTTTATATTACACGAGGCCCTGTCCCTGTTTATATTACACTAGACCCTGTCTCTGTTTATATTACACGACGCCCTGTCTCTGTTTATATTACACTAGACCCTGTCTCTGTTTATATTACACTAGACACTGTCTCTGTTTATATTACACTAGACCCTGTCTCTGTTTATATTGCACTAGACCCTGTCTCTGTTTATATTACACTAGACCCTGTCTCTGTTTATATTACACGAGGCCCTGTCTCTGTTTATATTACACTCGACCCTGTCTCTGTTTATATTACACTAGACCCTGTCTCTGTTTATATTACACTAGACCCTGTCTCTGTTTATATTACACTAGGACCTGCCTCTGTTTATGTTACACACGGCCCTGTCTCTGTTTATGTTACACTCGGCCCTGTCTCTGTTTATATTACACTGGACCCTGTCTCTGTTTATATTACACGAGACCCTGTCTCTGTTTATATTACACTCGACCCTGTCTATGTTTATATTACACTAGACCCTGTCTCTGTTTATATTACACAAAACCCTGTCTCTGTTTATATTACACTAGGACCTGCCTCTGTTTATATTACACTGGACCTTGTCTCTGATAATATTATACTAGACCCTGTCACTATTTATATTACACTCGACCCTGTCTCTGTTTATATTACACGAGGCCCTGTCCCTGTTTATATTACACTAGACCCTGTCTCTGTTTATATAACACTAGACCCTGTCTCTGTTTATATTACACTAGGACCTGCCTCTGTTTAAGTTACACTAGGCCCTGTCTCTGTTTATATTACACTGGACCCTGTCTCTGTTTATATTACACGAGACCCTGTCTTTGTTTATATTACACTCGACCCTGTCTCTGTTTATATTACACTAGACCCTGTCTCTGTTTATATTACACTGGACCCTGTCTCTGTTTATATTACACTAGACCCTGTCTCTGTTTATATTACACTGGACCCTGTCTCTGTTTTTATTACACGAGACCCTGTCTCTGTTTATATTACACTAGGACCTGCCTCTGTTTATGTTACACTAGGCCCTGTCTCTGTTTATATTACACTGGACCCTGTCTCTGTTTATATTACACTCGACGCTGTCTCTGTTTATATTACACTCGACCCTGTCTATGTTTATATTACACTAGACCCTGTCTCTGTTTATATTACACTCGACCCTGTCTCTGTTTATATTACACTAGGCCCTGTCTCTGTTTATATTACACTAGACCCTGTCTCTGTTTATATTACACTAGACCCTGTCTCTGTTTATATTACACTAGACCCTGTCTGTTTATATTACACTAGACCCTGTCTCTGTTTATATTACACTAGGACCTGCCTCTGTTTATGTTACACTGAGCCCTGTCTCTGTTTATATTACACTGGACCCTGTCTCTGTTTATATTACACTAGACCCTGTCTCTGTTTATATTACACTAGACCCTGTCTCTGTTTATATTACACTAGACCCTGTCTCTGTTTATATTACACTCGACCCTGTCTCTGTTTATATTACACTAGGACCTGCCTCTGTTTATATTACACTAGACCTTGTCTCTGATAATATTACACTAGACCCTGTCACTATTTATATTACACTCGACCCTGTCTCTGTTTATATTACACGAGGCCCTGTCCCTGTTTATATTACACTAGACACTGTCTCTGTTTATATTACACGAGACCCTGTCTCTGTTTATATTACACTAGACCCTGTCTCTGTTTATATTACACTGGACCCTGTCTCTGTTTATATTACACGAGACCCTGTCTCTGTTTATATTACACTCGACCCTGTCTCTGTTTATATTACACTAGATCCTGTCTCTGTTTATATTACACTGGACCCTGTCTCTGTTTATATTGCACTAGACCCTGTCTCTGTTTATATTACACTAGACCCTGTCTCTGTTTATATTACACTAGACCCTGTCTCTGTTTATATTACACTAGGACCTGCCTCCATTATATTACACTAGACCTTGTCTCTGTTTATATTACACTAGACCCTGTCACTATTTATATTACACTCGACCCTGTCTCTGTTTATATTACACTAGGCCCTGTCTCTGTTTATATTACACCAGACTCTGTATCTGTTTATATTACACTCGACCCCGTCTCTGTTTATATTACACGAGGCCCTGTCTCTGTTTATATTACACTAGACCCTGTCTCTGTTTATATTACACTAGACCCTGTCTCTGTTTATATTACACTAGGCCCTGTCTCTGTTTATATTACACTAGACCCTGTCTCTGTTTATATTACACTAGACCCTGTCTCTGTTTATATTACACTAGACCCTGTCTGTTTATATTACACTAGACCCTGTCTCTGTTTATATTACACTAGGACCTGCCTCTGTTTATGTTACACTGAGCCCTGTCTCTGTTTATATTAGACTGGACCCTGTCTCTGTTTATATTACACTAGACCCTGTCTCTGTTTATATTACACTAGACCCTGTCTCTGTTTATATTACACTAGACCCTGTCTCTGTTTATATTACACTCGACCCTGTCTCTGTTTATATTACACTAGGACCTGCCTCTGTTTATATTACACTAGACCTTGTCTCTGATAATATTATACTAGACCCTGTCACTATTTATATTACACTCGACCCTGTCTCTGTTTATATTACACGAGGCCCTGTCCCTGTTTATATTACACTAGACACTGTCTCTGTTTATATTACACGAGACCCTGTCTCTGTTTATATTACACTAGACCCTGCCTCTGTTTATATTACACTGGACCCTGTCTCTGTTTATATTACACGAGACCCTGTCTCTGTTTATATTACACTCGACCCTGTCTCTGTTTATATTACACTAGACCCTGTCTCTGTTTATATTACACTAGACCCTGTCTCTGTTTATATTACACTAGACCCTGTCTCTGTTTATATTACACTAGACCCTGTCTCTGTTTATATTACACTAGGCCCTGTCTCTGTTTATATTACACTAGACCCTGTCTCTGTTTATATTACACTAGGACCTGCCTCCATTATATTACACTAGACCTTGTCTCTGTTTATATTACACTAAGCCCTGTCTCTGTTTATATTACACTGGACCCTGTCTCTGTTTATATTACACTAGACCCTGTCTCTGTTTATATTACACTAGACCCTGTCTCTGTTTATATTGCACTAGATCCTGTCTCTGTTTATATTACACGTGACCCTGTCTCTGTTTATATTACACTAGGACCTGCCTCTGTTTATGTTACATTAGGCCCTGTCTCTGTTTATATTACACTAGACCCTGTCTCTGTTTATATTACACTAGGCCCTGTCTCTGTTTATATTACACTAGACCATGTCCCTGTTTATATTACACTAGACCCTGTCTCTGTTTATATTGCACTTGACCCTGTCTCTGTTTATATTACACTAGGACCTGCCTCTGTTTATATTACACTAGACCTTGTCTCTGATAATATTATACTAGACCCTGTCACTATTTATATTACACTCGACCCTGTCTCTGTTTATATTACACGAGGCCCTGTCCCTGTTTATATTACACTAGACCCTGTCTCTGTTTCTATTACACGAGGCCCTGTCTCTGTTTATATTACACTAGACCCTGTCTCTGTTTATATTACACTAGACCCTGTCTCTGTTTATATTACACTGGACCCTGTCTCTGTTTATATTGCACTAGACCCTGTCTCTGTTTATATTACACGAGACCCTGTCTCTGTTTATATTACACTAGGACCTGCCTCTGTTTATGTTACACTAGGCCCTGTCTCTGTTTATATTACACTAGACCCTGTCTCTGTTTATGTTACACTAGACCCTGTCTCTGTTTATATTACACTGGACCCTGTCTCTGTTTATATTACACTAGACCCTGTCTCTGTTTATATTATACTGGACCCTGTCTCTGTTTATATTACACTGGACCCTGTCTCTGTTTATATTACACTAGACCCTGTCTCTGTTTATATTACACTAGACCATGTCCCTGTTTATATTACACTAGACCCTGTCTCTGTTTATATTATACTAGACCCTGTCTCTGTTTATATTACACTAGGACCTGCCTCTGTTTATATTACACTAGACCTTGTCTCTGATAATATTACACTAGACCCTGTCTCTGTTTATATTACACTAGACCCTGTCTCTGTTTATATTACACTAGGCCCTGTCTCTGTTTATATTACACTAGACCCTGTCTCTGTTTATATTACACTAGACCCTGTCTCTGTTTATATTACACTAGACCCTGTCTCTGTTTATATTACACTAGACCCTGTCTCTGTTTATATTACACTAGGACCTGCCTCTGTTTATGTTACACTAAGCCCTGTCTCTGTTTATATTACACTGGACCCTGTCTCTGTTTATATTACACTACACCCTGTCTCTGTTTATATTACACTAGACCCTGTCTCTGTTTATATTGCACTAGATCCTGTCTCTGTTTATACTACACGAGACCCTGTCTCTGTTTATATTACACTAGGACCTGCCTCTGTTTGTGTTACATTAGGCCCTGTCTCTGTTTATATTACACTAGACTCTGTCTCTGTTTATATTACACGAGGCCCTGTCTCTGTTTATATTACACTAGACCCTGTCTCTGTTTATATTACACTAGACCATGTCCCTGTTTATATTACACTAGACCCTGTCTCTGTTTATATTACACTCGACCCTGTCTCTGTTTATATTACACTAGACCCTGTCTCTGTTTATATTACACTAGACCCTGTCTCTGTTTAAATTACACCAGACCCTGTCTCTGTTTATATTACACTAGACCATGTCCCTGTTTATATTACACGAGACCCTGTCTCTGTTTATATTACATTAGACCCTGTCTCTGTTTATATTACAGTAGACCCTGTCTCTGTTTATATTACACTCGACCCTGTCTCTGTTTATATTACACTAGACCCTGCCTCTTTATATTACACTCGGCCCTGTCTCTGTTTATATTACACTAGACCCTGTCACTGTTTATATTACACTAGACCCTGTCTCTGTTTATATTACACTAGACCCTGTCCCTGTTTATATTACACTAGACCCTGTCTCTGTTTATATTACACCAGACTCTGTCTCTGTTTATATTACACTCGACCCTGTCTCTGTTTATATTACACTAGACCCTGTCCCTGTTTATATTACACGAGGCCCTGTCTCTGTTTATATTACACTGGACCCTGTCTCTGTTTATATTACACTAGACCCTGCCTCTTTATATTACACTCGGCCCTGTCTCTGTTTATATTACACTAGACCCTGTCACTGTTTATATTACACTAGACCCTGTCTCTGTTTATATTACACTAGACCCTGTCTCTGTTTATATTACACTCGGCCCTGTCTCTGTTTATATTACACTAGACCCTGTCACTGTTTATATTACACTAGACCCTGTGTCTGTTTATATTACACTAGACCCTGTCTCTGTTTATATTACACTCGGCCCTGTCTCTGTTTATATTACACTAGACCCTGTCACTGTTTATATTACACTAGACCCCGTCTCTGTTTATATTACACTAGACCCTGTCCCTGTTTATATTACACTAGACCCTGTCTCTGTTTATATTACACTAGACCCTGTCTCTGTTTATATTACACTAGACCCTGTCTCTGTTTATATTAAACTAGACCTTGTCTCTGTTTATATTACACTAGACCCTGTCACTATTTATATTACACTAGACCCTGTCTCTGTTTATATTGCACTAGACCTTGTCTCTGATAATATTATACTCGACCCTGTCACTATTTATATTACACTCGACCCTGTCTCTGTTTATATTACACGAGGCCCTGTCCCTGTTTATATTACACTAGACCCTGTCTCTGTTTATATTACACGAGGCCCTGTCTCTGTTCATATTACACTAGACCCTGTCTCTGTTTATATTACACTAGACCCTGTCTCTGTTTATATTACACTAGACCCTGTCTCTGTTTATATTGCACTAGACCCTGTCTCTGTTTATATTACACTAGACCCTGTCTCTGTTTATATTACACAAGGCCCTGTCTCTGTTTATATTACACTAGACCCTGTCTCTGTTTATATTACACTAGACCCTGTCTCTGTTTATATTACACTAGACCCTGTCTCTGTTTATATTACACGAGGACCTGCCTCTGTTTATGTTACACTCGGCCCTGTCTCCGTTTATATTACACTAGACCCTGTCTCTGTTTATATTACACTAGACCCTGTCTCTGTTTATATTACACTAGACCCTGTCTCTGTTTATATTGCACCAGACCCTGTCTCTGTTTATATTACACGAGACCCTGTCTCTGTTTATATTACACAAGACCTGCCTCTGTTTATGTTACACTAGGCCCTGTCTCTGTTTATATTACACCAGACTCTGTATCTGTTTATATTACACTAGGACCTGCCTCTGTTTATGTTACACTAGGCCCTGTCTCTGTTTATATAACACTAGACCCTGTCTCTGTTTATATTACACTAGGACCTGCCTCTGTTTATGTTACACTCGGCCCTGTCTCTGTTTATATTACATTGGACCCTGTCTCTGTTTATATTACACGAGACCCGGTCTCTGTTTATATTACACTCGACCCTGTCTCTGTTTATATTACACTAGACCCTGTCTCTGTTTATATTACACTGGACCCTGTCTCTGTTTATATTACACTAGACCCTGTCTCTGTTTATATTACACTGGACCCTGTCTCTGTTTTTATTACACGAGACCCTGTCTCTGTGTATATTACACTAGTACCTGCCTCTGTTTATGTTACACTAGGCCCTGTCTCTGTTTATATTACACTGGACCCTGTCTCTGTTTATATTACACGAGACCCTGTCTCTGTTTATATTACACTCGACCCTGTCTATGTTTATATTACACTAGACCCTGTCTCTGTTTATATTACACGAGACCCTGTCTCTGTTTATATTACACTCGGCCCTGTCTCTGTTTATATTACACTAGACCCTGTCTCTGTTTATATTACACTAGGACCTGCCTCTGTTTATGTTACACTAGGCCCTATCTCTGTTTATATTACACTGGACCCTGTCTCTGTTTATATTACACGAGACCCTGTCTCTGTTTATATTACACTTGACCCTGTCTATGTTTATATTACACTAGACCCTGTCTCTGTTTATATTACACGAGACCCTGTCTCTGTTTATATTACACTCGACCCTGTCTCTGTTTATATTACACTAGACCCTGTCTCTGTTTATATTACACTGGACCCTGTCTCTGTTTATATTACACTAGACCCTGTCTCTGTTTATATTACACTAGGACCTGCCTCTGTTTATGTTACACTAGGCCCTGTCTCTGTTTATATTACACTGGACCCTGTCTCTGTTTATATTACACGAGACCCTGTCTCTGTTTATATTACACTCGACCCTGTCTCTGTTTATATTACACTAGACCCTGTCTCTGTTTATATTACACTCGACCCTGTCTCTGTTTATATTACACTAGACCCTGTCTCTGTGTATATTACACTAGGACCTGCCTCTGTTTATGTTACACTAGGCCCTGTCTCTGTTTATATTACACTGGACCCTGTCTCTGTTTATATTACACGAGACCCTGTCTCTGTTTATATTACACTCGACCCTGTCTATGTTTATATTACACTAGACCCTGTCTCTGTTTATATTACACGAGACCCTGTCTCTGTTTATATTACACTCGGCCCTGTCTCTGTTTATATTACACTAGACCCTGTCTCTGTTTATATTACACGAGACCCTGTCTCTGTTTATATTACACTCGGCCCTGTCTCTGTTTATATTACACTAGACCCTGTCTCTGTTTATATTACACTGGACCCTGTCTCTGTTTATATTACACTAGACCCTGTCTCTGTTTATATTACACTAGGACCTGCCTCTGTTTATGTTACACTAGGCCCTGTCTCTGTTTATATTACACTGGACCCCGTCTCTGTTTATATTACACTAGGACCTGCCTCTGTTTATGTTACACTAGGCCCTGTCTCTGTTTATATTACACTGGACCCTGTCTCTGTTTATATTACACGAGACCCTGTCTCTGTTTATATTACACTCGACCCTGTCTATGTTTATATTACACTAGACCCTGTCTCTGTTTATATTACACGAGACCCTGTCTCTGTTTATATTACACGAGACCCTGTCTCTGTTTATATTACACTCGACCCTGTCTATGTTTATATTACACTAGACCCTGTCTCTGTTTATATTACACGAGACCCTGTCTCTGTTTATATTACACTCGGCCCTGTCTCTGTTTATATTACACTCGACCCTATCTCTGTTTATATTACACTAGGACCTGCCTCTGTTTATGTTACACTAGGCCCTATCTCTGTTTATATTACACTGGACCCTGTCTCTGTTTATATTACACGAGACCCTGTCTCTGTTTATATTACACTCGACCCTGTCTATGTTTATATTACACTAGACCCTGTCTCTGTTTATATTACACGAGACCCTGTCTCTGTTTATATTACACTCGACCCTGTCTCTGTTTATATTACACTAGACCCTGTCTCTGTTTATATTACACTGGACCCTGTCTCTGTTTATATTACACTAGACCCTGTCTCTGTTTATATTACACTAGGACCTGCCTCTGTTTATGTTACACTAGGCCCTGTCTCTGTTTATATCACACTGGACCCTGTCTCTGTTTATATTACACGAGACCCTGTCTCTGTTTATATTACACTCGACCCTGTCACTGTTTATATTACACGAGACCCTGTCTCTGTTTATATTACACGAGACCCTGTCTCTGTTTATATTACACTCGACCCTGTCTCTGTTTATATTACACTAGACCCTGTCTCTGTTTATATTACACTAGACCCTGTCTCTGTTTATATTACACGAGACCCTGTCTCTGTTTATATTACACTCGACCCTGTCTCTGTTTATATTACACTAGACCCTGTCTCTGTTTATATTACACTGGACCCTGTCTCTGTTTATATTACACTAGACCCTGTCTCTGTTTATATTACACTGGACCCTGTCTCTGTTTTTATTACACGAGACCCTGTCTCTGTGTATATTACACTAGGACCTGCCTCTGTTTATGTTACACAAGGCCCTGTCTCTGTTTATATTACACTGGACCCTGTCTCTGTTTATATTACACGAGACCCTGTCTCTGTTTATATTACACTCGACCCTGTCTATGTTTATATTACACTAGACCCTGTCTCTGTTTATATTACACGAGACCCTGTCTCTGTTTATATTACACTCGGCCCTGTCTCTGTTTATATTACACTAGACCCTGTCTCTGTTTATATTACACGAGACCCTGTCTCTGTTTATATTACACTCGGCCCTGTCTCTGTTTATATTACACTAGACCCTGTCTCTGTTTATATTACACTGGACCCTGTCTCTGTTTATATTACACTAGACCCTGTCTCTGTTTATATTACACTAGGACCTGCCTCTGTTTATGTTACACTAGGCCCTGTCTCTGTTTATATTACACTGGACCCCGTCTCTGTTTATATTACACGAGACCCTGTCTCTGTTTATATTACACTCGACCCTGTCTCTGTTTATATTACACTAGACCCTGTCTCTGTTTATATTACACTAGACCCTGTCTCTGTTTATATTACACGAGACCCTGTCTCTGTTTATATTACACTCGACCCTGTCTCTGTTTATATTACACTAGACCCTGTCTCTGTTTATATTACACTGGACCCTGTCTCTGTTTATATTACACTAGACCCTGTCTCTGTTTATATTACACTGGACCCTGTCTCTGTTTTTATTACACGAGACCCTGTCTCTGTGTATATTACACTAGGACCTGCCTCTGTTTATGTTACACTAGGCCCTGTCTCTGTTTATATTACACTGGACCCTGTCTCTGTTTATATTACACGAGACCCTGTCTCTGTTTATATTACACTCGACCCTGTCTATGTTTATATTACACTAGACCCTGTCTCTGTTTATATTACACGAGACCCTGTCTCTGTTTATATTACACTCGGCCCTGTCTCTGTTTATATTACACTAGACCCTGTCTCTGTTTATATTACACGAGACCCTGTCTCTGTTTATATTACACTCGGCCCTGTCTCTGTTTATATTACACTAGACCCTGTCTCTGTTTATATTACACTGGACCCTGTCTCTGTTTATATTACACTAGACCCTGTCTCTGTTTATATTACACTAGGACCTGCCTCTGTTTATGTTACACTAGGCCCTGTCTCTGTTTATATTACACTGGACCCCGTCTCTGTTTATATTACACGAGACCCTGTCTCTGTTTATATTACACTCGACCCTGTCTCTGTTTATATTACACTAGACCCTGTCTCTGTTTATATTACACTAGACCCTGTCTCTGTTTATATTACACTAGGACCTGCCTCTGTTTATGTTACACTAGGCCCTGTCTCAGTTTATATTACACTGGACCCTGTCTCTGTTTATATTACACGAGACCCTGTCTCTGTTTATATTACACTGGACCCTGTCTCTGTTTATATTACACTAGACCCTGTCTCTGTTTATATTACACTAGGACCTGCCTCTGTTTATGTTACACTAGGCCCTGTCTCTGTTTATATTACACTGGACCCTGTCTCTGTTTATATTACACGAGACCCTGTCTCTGTTTATATTACACTCGACCCTGTCTATGTTTATATTACACTCGACCCTGTCTCTGTTTATATTACACGAGACCCTGTCTCTGTTTATATTACACTCGACCCTGTCTCTGTTTATATTACACTAGACCCTGTCTCTGTTTATATTACACTGGACCCTGTCTCTGTTTATATTACACTCGACCATTTCTCTGTTTATATTACACTAGGACCTGCCTCTGTTTATGTTACACTAGGCCCTGTCTCTGTTTATATTACACTGGACCCTGTCTCTGTTTATATTACACGAGACCCTGTCTCTGTTTATATTACACTCGACCCTGTCTCTGTTTATATTACACTATACCCTGTCTCTGTTTATATTACACGAGACCCTGTCTCTGTTTATATTACACGAGACCCTGTCTCTGTTTATATTACACTAGACCCTGTCTCTGTTTATATTACACTCGACCCTGTCTCTGTTTATATTACACGAGACCCTGTCTCTGTTTATATTACACTCGACCCTGTCTCTGTTTATATTACACTAGACCCTGTCTCTGTTTATATTACACTGGACCTTGTCTCTGTTTATATTACACTAGACCCTGCCTCTTTATATTACACTCGGCCCTGTCTCTGTTTATATTACACTAGACCCTGTCACTGTTTATATTACACTAGACCCTGTCTCTGTTTATATTACACTAGACCCTGTCCCTGTTTATATTACACTAGACCCTGTCTCTGTTTATATTACACCAGACTCTGTCTCTGTTTATATTACACTCGTCCCTGTCTCTGTTTATATTACACTAGACCCTGTCCCTGTTTATATTACACGAGGCCCTGTCTCTGTTTATATTACACTGGACCCTGTCTCTGTTTATATTACACTAGACCCTGCCTCTTTATATTACACTCGGCCCTGTCTCTGTTTATATTACACTAGACCCTGTCACTGTTTATATTACACTAGACCCTGTCTCTGTTTATATTACACTGGACCCTGTCTCTGTTTATATTACACTAGACCCTGTGTCTGTTTATATTACACTAGACCCTGTCTCTGTTTATATTACACTCGGCCCTGTCTCTGTTTATATTACACTAGACCCTGTCACTGTTTATATTACACTAGACCCTGTCTCTGATTATATTACACTAGACCCTGTCCCTGTTTATATTACACTAGACCCTGTCTCTGTTTATATTACACTAGACCCTGTCTCTGTTTATATTACACTAGACCCTGTCTCTGTTTATATTACACTAGACCCTGTGTCTGTTTATATTATACTCGACCCTGTCTCTGTTTATATTACACTAGACCCTGTCTCTGTTTATATTACACGAGACCCTGTCTCTGTTTATATTACACTAGACCCTGTCTCTGTTTATATTACACGAGACCCTGTCTCTGTTTATATTACACTAGGACCTGCCTCTGTTTATATTACACTAGACCTTGTCTCTGTTTATATTACACTAGACCCTGTCACTATTTATATTACACTAGACCCTGTCTCTGTTTATATTGCACTAGACCCTGTCTCTGTTTATATTGCACTAGACCCTGTCTCTGTTTATATTACACAAAACCCTGTCTCTGTTTATATTACACTAGGACCTCCCTCTGTTTATATTACACTGGACCTTGTCTCTGATAATATTATACTAGACCCTGTCACTATTTATATTACACTCGACCCTGTCTCTGTTTATATTACACGAGGCCCTGTCCCTGTTTATATTACACTAGACCCTGTCTCTGTTTATATTACACGACGCCCTGTCTCTGTTTATATTACACTAGACCCTGTCTCTGTTTATATTACACTAGGACCTGCCTCTGTTTATGTTACACTCGGCCCTGTCTCTGTTTATATTACACTGGACCCTGTCTCTGTTTATATTACACGAGACCCTGTCTCTGTTTATATTACACTCGACCCTGTCTCTGTTTATATTACACTAGACCCTGTCTCTGTTTATATTACACGAGACCCTGTCTCTGTTTATATTACACTCGACCCTGTCTCTGTTTATATTACACTAGACCCTGTCTCTGTTTATATTACACTAGACCCTGTCTCTGTTTATATTGCACTAGACCCTGTCTCTGTTTATATTACACTAGACCCTGTCTCTGTTTATATTACACAAGGCCCTGTCTCTGTTTATATTACACTAGACCCTGTCTCTGTTTATATTACACTAGACCCTGTCTCTGTTTATATTACACTAGACCCTGTCTCTGTTTATATTACACGAGGACCTGCCTCTGTTTATATTACACGAGGCCCTGTCCCTGTTTATATTACACTAGACCCTGTCTCTGTTTATATTACACGACGCCCTGTCTCTGTTTATATTACACTAGACCGTGTCTCTGTTTATATTACACTAGACACTGTCTCTGTTTATATTACACTAGACCCTGTCTCTGTTTATATTGCACTAGACCCTGTCTCTGTTTATATTCCACTAGACCCTGTCTCTGTTTATATTACACGAGGCCCTGTCTCTGTTTATATTACACTAGACCCTGTCTCTGTTTATATTACACTAGACCCTGTCTCTGTTTATATTACACTAGGACCTGCCTCTGTTTATGTTACACACGGCCCTGTCTCTGTTTATATTGCACTAGACCCTGTCTCTGTTTATATTACACAAAACCCTGTCTCTGTTTATATTACACTAGGACCTGCCTCTGTTTATATTACACTGGACCTTGTCTCTGATAATATTATACTAGACCCTGTCACTATTTATATTACACTCGACCCTGTCTCTGTTTATATTACACGAGGCCCTGTCCCTGTTTATATTACACTAGACCCTGTCTCTGTTTATATTACACGAGGCCCTGTCTCTGTTTATATTACACTAGACCCTGTCTCTGTTTATATTACACTAGGACCTGCCTCTGTTTATGTTACACTAGGCCCTGTCTCTGTTTATATTACACTGGACCCTGTCTCTGTTTATATTACACGAGACCCTGTCTCTGTTTATATTACACTCGACCCTGTCTCTGTTTATATTACACTAGACCCTGTCTCTGTTTATATTACACGAGACCCTGTCTCTGTTTATATTACACTCGACCCTGTCTCTGTTTATATTACACTAGACCCTGTCACTATTTATATTACACTAGACCCTGTCTCTGTTTATATTGCACTAGACCCTGTCTCTGTTTATATTGCACTAGACCCTGTCTCTGTTTATATTACACAAAACCCTGTCTCTGTTTATATTACACTAGGACCTGCCTCTGTTTATATTACACTGGACCTTGTCTCTGATAATATTATACTAGACCCTGTCACTATTTATATTACACTCGACCCTGTCTCTGTTTATATTACACGAGGCCCTGTCCCTGTTTATATTACACTAGACCCTGTCTCTGTTTATATTACACGACGCCCTGTCTCTGTTTATATTACACTAGACCCTGTCTCTGTTTATATTACACGAGACACTGTCTCTGTTTATATTACACTAGACCCTGTCTCTGTTTATATTGCACTAGACCCTGTCTCTGTTTATATTACACTAGACCCTGTCTCTGTTTATATTACACGAGGCCCTGTCTCTGTTTATATTACACTAGACCCTGTCTCTGTTTATATTACACTAGACCCTGTCTCTG
Source organism: Pristiophorus japonicus (assembly GCF_044704955.1). NCBI lineage: Eukaryota > Metazoa > Chordata > Chondrichthyes > Pristiophoridae > Pristiophorus > Pristiophorus japonicus. The sequence goes on from NW_027251257.1 coordinate 198,565, forward strand.
TTTATATTACACTAGACCCTGTCTCTGTTTATATTACACTAGGACCTGCCTCTGTTTATGTTACACACGGCCCTGTCTCTGTTTATATTACACTAGACCCTGTCTCTGTTTATATTACACTGGACCCTGTCTCTGTTTATATTACACTAGACCATGTCTCTGTTTATATTACACTAGGACCTGCCTCTGTTTATGTTACACTAGGCCCTGTCTCTGTTTATATTACACTGGACCCTGTCTCTGTTTATATTACACGAGACCCTGTCTCTGTTTATATTACACTCGACCCTGTCTCTGTTTATATTACACTAGACCCTGTCTCTGTTTATATTACACTCGGCCCTGTCTCTGTTTATATTACACTAGACCCTGTCTCTGTTTATATTACACTGGACCCTGTCTCTGTTTATATTACACTAGACCCTGTCTCTGTTTATATTACACTAGGACCTGCCTCTGTTTATGTTACACTAGGCCCTGTCTCTGTTTATATTACACTGGACCCCGTCTCTGTTTATATTACACGAGACCCTGTCTCTGTTTATATTACACTCGACCCTGTCTCTGTTTATATTACACTAGACCCTGTCTCTGTTTATATTACACTAGACCCTGTCTCTGTTTATATTACACTGGACCCTGTCTCTGTTTATAAACCACTAGACCCTGTCTCTGTTTATATTACACTAGGACCTGCCTCTGTTTATGTTACACTAGGCCCTGTCTCTGTTTATATTACACTGGACCCTGTCTCTGTTTATATTACACGAGACCCTGTCTCTGTTTATATTACACTCGACCCTGTCTATGTTTATATTACACTAGACCCTGTCTCTGTTTATATTACACGAGACCCTGTCTCTGTTTATATTACACTCGACCCTGTCTCTGTTTATATTACACTAGACCCTGTCTCTGTTTATATTACACTGGACCCTGTCTCTGTTTATATTACACTAGACCATGTCTCTGTTTATATTACACTAGGACCTGCCTCTGTTTATGTTACACTAGGCCCTGTCTCTGTTTATATTACACTGGACCCTGTCTCTGTTTATATTACACGAGACCCTGTCTCTGTTTATATTACACTCGACCCTGTCTCTGTTTATATTACACTAGACCCTGTCTCTGTTTATATTACACGAGACCCTGTCTCTGTTTATATTACACTCGACCCTGTCTCTGTTTATATTACACTAGACCCTGTCTCTGTTTATATTACACTAGACCCTGTCTCTGTTTATGTTACATGAGACCCTGTCTCTGTTTATATTACACTCGACCCTGTCTCTGTTTATATTACACTAGACCCTGTCTCTGTTTATATTACACTGGACCCTGTCTCTGTTTATATTACACTAGACCCTGCCTCTTTATATTACACTCGGCCCTGTCTCTGTTTATATTACACTAGACCCTGTCACTGTTTATATTACACTAGACCCTGTCTCTGTTTATATTACACTAGACCCTGTCCCTGTTTATATTACACTAGACCCTGTCTCTGTTTATATTACACCAGACTCTGTCTCTGTTTATATTACACTCGACCCTGTCTCTGTTTATATTACACTAGACCCTGTCCCTGTTTATATTACACGAGGCCCTGTCTCTGTTTATATTACACTGGACCCTGTCTCTGTTTATATTACACTAGACCCTGCCTCTTTATATTACACTCGGCCCTGTCTCTGTTTATATTACACTAGACCCTGTCACTGTTTATATTACACTAGACCCTGTCTCTGTTTATATTACACTAGACCCTGTCTCTGTTTATATTACACTAGACCCTGTGTCTGTTTATATTACACTAGACCCTGTCTCTGTTTATATTACACTCGGCCCTGTCTCTGTTTATATTACACTAGACCCTGTCACTGTTTATATTACACTAGACCCTGTCTCTGTTTATATTACACTAGACCCTGTCTCTGTTTATATTACACTAGACCCTGTCTCTGTTTATATTGCACGAGACCCTGTCTCTGTTTATATTGCACTAGACCCTGTCTCTGTTTATATTACACTAGGACCTGCCTCTGTTTATATTACACTAGACCTTGTCTCTGTTTATATTACACTAGGACCTGCCTCTGTTTATGTTACACTAGACCCTGTCTCTGTTTATATTACACTGGACCCTGTCTCTGTTTATATTACACGAGACCCTGTCTCTGTTTATATTACACTCGACCCTGTCCCTGTTTATATTACACTAGACCCTGTCTCTGTTTATATTACACGAGACCCTGTCTCTGTTTATATTACACTCGACCCTGTCTCTGTTTATATTACACTAGACCCTGTCACTATTTATATTACACTAGACCCTGTCTCTGTTTATATTGCACTAGACCCTGTCTCTGTTTATATTGCACTAGACCCTGTCTCTGTTTATATTACACAAAACCCTGTCTCTGTTTATATTACACTAGGACCTGCCTCTGTTTATATTACACTGGACCTTGTCTCTGATAATATTATACTAGACCCTGTCACTATTTATATTACACTCGACCCTGTCTCTGTTTATATTACACGAGGCCCTGTCCCTGTTTATATTACACTAGACCCTGTCTCTGTTTATATTACACGACGCCCTGTCTCTGTTTATATTACACTGGGCCCTGTCTCTGTTTATATTACACTAGACCCTGTCTCTGTTTATATTGCACTAGACCCTGTCTCTGTTTATATTCCACTAGACCCTGTCTCTGTTTATATTACACGAGGCCCTGTCTCTGTTTATATTACACGAGACCCTGTCTCTGTTTATATTACACTAGACCCTGTCTCTGTTTATATTACACTAGGACCTGCCTCTGTTTATGTTACACACGGCCCTGTCTCTGTTTATATTGCACTAGACCCTGTCTCTGTTTATATTACACAAAACCCTGTCTCTGTTTATATTACACTAGGACCTGCCTCTGTTTATATTACACTGGACCTTGTCTCTGATAATATTATACTAGACCCTGTCACTATTTATATTACACTCGACCCTGTCTCTGTTTATATTACACGAGGCCCTGTCCCTGTTTATATTACACTAGACCCTGTCTCTGTTTATATTACACGACGCCCTGTCTCTGTTTATATTACACTAGACCCTGTCTCTGTTTATATTACACTAGGACCTGCCTCTGTTTATGTTACACTAGGCCCTGTCTCTGTTTATATTACACTGGACCCTTTCTCTGTTTATATTACACGAGACCCTGTCTCTGTTTATATTACACTCGACCCTGTCTCTGTTTATATTACACTAGACCCTGTCTCTGTTTATATTACACGAGACCCTGTCTCTGTTTATATTACACTCGACCCTGTCTCTGTTTATATTACACTAGACCCTGTCACTATTTATATTACACTAGACCCTGTCTCTGTTTATATTGCACTAGACCCTGTCTCTGTTTATATTGCACTAGACCCTGTCTCTGTTTATATTACACAAAACCCTGTCTCTGTTTATATTACACTAGGACCTGCCTCTGTTTATATTACACTGGACCTTGTCTCTGATAATATTATACTAGACCCTGTCACTATTTATATTACACTCGACCCTGTCTCTGTTTATATTACACGAGGCCCTGTCCCTGTTTATATTACACTAGACCCTGTCTCTGTTTATATTACACGACGCCCTGTCTCTGTTTATATTCCACTAGACCCTGTCTCTGTTTATATTACACTAGACCCTGTCTCTGTTTATATTGCACTAGACCCTGTCTCTGTTTATATTCCACTAGACCCTGTCTCTGTTTATATTACACGAGGCCCTGTCTCTGTTTATATTACACTAGACCCTGTCTCTGTTTATATTACACTAGACCCTGTCTCTGTTTATATTACACTAGGACCTGCCTCTGTTTATGTTACACACGGCCCTGTCTCTGTTTATATTGCACTAGACCCTGTCTCTGTTTATATTACACAAAACCCTGTCTCTGTTTATATTACACTAGGACCTGCCTCTGTTTATATTACACTGGACCTTGTCTCTGATAATATTATACTAGACCCTGTCACTATTTATATTACACTCGACCCTGTCTCTGTTTATATTACACGAGGCCCTGTCCCTGTTTATATTACACTAGACCCTGTCTCTGTTTATATTACACGACGCCCTGTCTCTGTTTATATTACACTAGACCCTGTCTCTGTTTATATTACACTAGGACCTGCCTCTGTTTATGTTACACTAGGCCCTGTCTCTGTTTATATTACACTGGACCCTGTCTCTGTTTATATTACACGAGACCCTGTCTCTGTTTATATTACACTCGACCCTGTCTCTGTTTATATTACACTAGACCCTGTCTCTGTTTATATTACACGAGACCCTGTCTCTGTTTATATTACACTCGACCCTGTCTCTGTTTATATTACACTAGACCCTGTCACTATTTATATTACACTAGACCCTGTCTCTGTTTATATTGCACTAGACCCTGTCTCTGTTTATATTGCACTAGACCCTGTCTCTGTTTATATTACACAAAACCCTGTCTCTGTTTATATTACACTAGGACCTGCCTCTGTTTATATTACACTGGACCTTGTCTCTGATAATATTATACTAGACCCTGTCACTATTTATATTACACTCGACCCTGTCTCTGTTTATATTACACGAGGCCCTGTCCCTGTTTATATTACACTAGACCCTGTCTCTGTTTATATTACACGACGCCCTGTCTCTGTTTATATTACACTAGACCCTGTCTCTGTTTATATTACACTAGACACTGTCTCTGTTTATATTACACTAGACCCTGTCTCTGTTTATATTGCACTAGACCCTGTCTCTGTTTATATTACACTAGACCCTGTCTCTGTTTATATTACACGAGGCCCTGTCTCTGTTTATATTACACTAGACCCTGTCTCTGTTTATATTACACGAGACCCTGTCTCTGTTTATATTACACTAGACCCTGTCTCTGTTTATATTACACTAGGACCTGCCTCTGTTTATGTTACACACGGCCCTGTCTCTGTTTATATTACACGAGACCCTGTCTCTGTTTATATTACACTAGACCCTGTCTCTGTTTATATTACACTAGACCCTGTCTCTGTTTATATTACACTCGGCCCTGTCTCTGTTTATATTACACTAGACCCTGTCTCTGTTTATATTACACTGGACCCTGTCTCTGTTTATATTACACTAGACCCTGTCTCTGTTTATATTACACTAGGACCTGCCTCTGTTTATGTTACACTAGGCCCTGTCTCTGTTTATATTACACTGGACCCCGTCTCTGTTTATATTACACGAGACCCTGTCTCTGTTTATATTACACTCGACCCTGTCTCTGTTTATATTACACTAGACCCTGTCTCTGTTTATATTACACTAGACCCTGTCTCTGTTTATATTACACTGGACCCTGTCTCTGTTTATATTACACTGGACCCTGTCTCTGTTTATATTACACTAGACCCTGTCTCTGTTTATATTACACTAGGACCTGCCTCTGTTTATGTTACACTAGGCCCTGTCTCTGTTTATATTACACTGGACCCTGTCTCTGTTTATATTACACGAGACCCTGTCTCTGTTTATATTACACTCGACCCTGTCTATGTTTATATTACACTAGACCCTGTCTCTGTTTATATTACACGAGACCCTGTCTCTGTTTATATTACACTCGACCCTGTCTCTGTTTATATTACACTAGACCCTGTCTCTGTTTATATTACACTGGACCCTGTCTCTGTTTATATTACACTAGACCATGTCTCTGTTTATATTACACTAGGACCTGCCTCTGTTTATGTTACACTAGGCCCTGTCTCTGTTTATATTACACTGGACCCTGTCTCTGTTTATATTACACGAGACCCTGTCTCTGTTTATATTACACTCGACCCTGTCTCTGTTTATATTACACTAGACCCTGTCTCTGTTTATATTACACGAGACCCTGTCTCTGTTTATATTACACTCGACCCTGTCTCTGTTTATATTACACTAGACCCTGTCTCTGTTTATATTACACTAGACCCTGTCTCTGTTTATATTACACTCGACCCTGTCTCTGTTTATATTACACTCGACCCTGTCTCTGTTTATATTACACTAGACCCTGTCTCTGTTTATATTACACTGGACCCTGTCTCTGTTTATATTACACTAGACCCTGCCTCTTTATATTACACTCGGCCCTGTCTCTGTTTATATTACACTAGACCCTGTCACTGTTTATATTACACTAGACCCTGTCTCTGTTTATATTACACTAGACCCTGTCCCTGTTTATATTACACTAGACCCTGTCTCTGTTTATATTACACCAGACTCTGTCTCTGTTTATATTACACTCGACCCTGTCTCTGTTTATATTACACTAGACCCTGTCCCTGTTTATATTACACGAGGCCCTGTCTCTGTTTATATTACACTCGACCCTGTCTCTGTTTATATTACACTAGACCCTGCCTCTTTATATTACACTCGGCCCTGTCTCTGTTTATATTACACTAGACCCTGTCACTGTTTATATTACACTAGACCCTGTCTCTGTTTATATTACACTAGACCCTGTCTCTGTTTATATTACACTAGACCCTGTGTCTGTTTATATTACACTAGACCCTGTCTCTGTTTATATTACACTCGGCCCTGTCTCTGTTTATATTACACTAGACCCTGTCACTGTTTATATTACACTAGACCCTGTCTCTGTTTATATTACACTAGACCCTGTCTCTGTTTATATTACACTAGACCCTGTCTCTGTTTATATTACACGAGACCCTGTCTCTGTTTATATTGCACTAGACCCTGTCTCTGTTTATATTACACGAGACCCTGTCTCTGTTTATATTACACTAGGACCTGCCTCTGTTTATATTACACTAGACCTTATCTCTGTTTATATTACACTAGACCCTGTCACTATTTATATTACACTAGACCCTGTCTCTGTTTATATTGCACTAGACCCTGTCTCTGTTTATATTGCACTAGACCCTGTCTCTGTTTATATTACACAAAACCCTGTCTCTGTTTATATTACACTAGGACCTGCCTCTGTTTATATTACACTGGACCTTGTCTCTGATAATATTATACTAGACCCTGTCACTATTTATATTACACTCGACCCTGTCTCTGTTTATATTACACGAGGCCCTGTCCCTGTTTATATTACACTAGACCCTGTCTCTGTTTATATTACACGACGCCCTGTCTCTGTTTATATTACACTAGACCCTGTCTCTGTTTATATTACACTAGGACCTGCCTCTGTTTATGTTACACTAGGCCCTGTCTCTGTTTATATTACACTGGACCCTGTCTCTGTTTATATTACACGAGACCCTGTCTCTGTTTATATTACACTCGACCCTGTCTCTGTTTATATTACACTAGACCCTGTCTCTGTTTATATTACACGAGACCCTGTCTCTGTTTATATTACACTCGACCCTGTCTCTGTTTATATTACACTAGACCCTGTCACTATTTATATTACACTAGACCCTGTCTCTGTTTATATTGCACTAGACCCTGTCTCTGTTTATATTGCACTAGACCCTGTCTCTGTTTATATTACACAAAACCCTGTCTCTGTTTATATTACACTAGGACCTGCCTCTGTTTATATTACACTGGACCTTGTCTCTGATAATATTATACTAGACCCTGTCACTATTTATATTACACTCGACCCTGTCTCTGTTTATATTACACGAGGCCCTGTCCCTGTTTATATTACACTAGACCCTGTCTCTGTTTATATTACACGACGCCCTGTCTCTGTTTATATTACACTGGACCCTGTCTCTGTTTATATTACACTAGACCCTGTCTCTGTTTATATTGCACTAGACCCTGTCTCTGTTTATATTCCACTAGACCCTGTCTCTGTTTATATTACACGAGGCCCTGTCTCTGTTTATATTACACTAGACCCTGTCTCTGTTTATATTACACTAGACCCTGTCTCTGTTTATATTACACTAGGACCTGCCTCTGTTTATGTTACACACGGCCCTGTCTCTGTTTATATTGCACTAGACCCTGTCTCTGTTTATATTACACAAAACCCTGTCTCTGTTTATATTACACTCGGACCTGCCTCTGTTTATATTACACTGGACCTTGTCTCTGATAATATTATACTAGACCCTGTCACTATTTATATTACACTCGACCCTGTCTCTGTTTATATTACACGAGGCCCTGTCCCTGTTTATATTACACTAGACCCTGTCTCTGTTTATATTACACGACGCCCTGTCTCTGTTTATATTACACTAGACCCTGTCTCTGTTTATATTACACTAGGACCTGCCTCTGTTTATGTTACACTAGGCCCTGTCTCTGTTTATATTACACTGGACCCTTTCTCTGTTTATATTACACGAGACCCTGTCTCTGTTTATATTACACTCGACCCTGTCTCTGTTTATATTACACTAGACCCTGTCTCTGTTTATATTACACGAGACCCTGTCTCTGTTTATATTACACTCGACCCTGTCTCTGTTTATATTACACTAGACCCTGTCACTATTTATATTACACTAGACCCTGTCTCTGTTTATATTGCACTAGACCCTGTCTCTGTTTATATTGCACTAGACCCTGTCTCTGTTTATATTACACAAAACCCTGTCTCTGTTTATATTACACTAGGACCTGCCTCTGTTTATATTACACTGGACCTTGTCTCTGATAATATTATACTAGACCCTGTCACTATTTATATTACACTCGACCCTGTCTCTGTTTATATTACACGAGGCCCTGTCTCTGTTTATATTCCACTAGACCCTGTCTCTGTTTATATTACACTAGACACTGTCTCTGTTTATATTACACTAGACCCTGTCTCTGTTTATATTGCACTAGACCCTGTCTCTGTTTATATTACACTAGACCCTGTCTCTGTTTATATTACACGAGGCCCTGTCTCTGTTTATATCACACTAGACCCTGTCTCTGTTTATATTACACCAGACCCTGTCTCTGTTTATATTACACTAGACCCTGTCTCTGTTTATATTACACTAGGACCTGCCTCTGTTTATGTTACACAAGGCCCTGTCTCTGTTTATATTACACGAGACCCTGTCTCTGTTTATATTACACTAGACCCTGTCTCTGTTTATATTACACTCGACCCTGTCTCTGTTTATATTGCACCAGACCCTGTCTCTGTTTATATTACACGAGACCCTGTCTCTGTTTATATTACACAAGACCTGCCTCTGTTTATGTTACACTAGGCCCTGTCTCTGTTTATATTACACCAGACTCTGTATCTGTTTATATTACACTAGGACCTGCCTCTGTTTATGTTACACTAGGCCCTGTCTCTGTTTATATAACACTAGACCCTGTCTCTGTTTATATTACACTAGGACCTGCCTCTGTTTATGTTACACTAGGCCCTGTCTCTGTTTATATTACACTGGACCCTGTCTCTGTTTATATTACACGAGACCCTGTCTCTGTTTATATTACACTCGACCATGTCTCTGTTTATATTACACTAGACCCTGTCTCTGTTTATATTACACTGGACCCTGTCTCTGTTTATATTACACTAGACCCTGTCTCTGTTTATATTACACTGGACCCTGTCTCTGTTTTTATTACACGAGACCCTGTCTCTGTTTATATTACACTAGGACCTGCCTCTGTTTATGTTACACTAGGCCCTGTCTCTGTTTATATTACACTGGACCCTGTCTCTGTTTATATTACACGAGACCCTGTCTCTGTTTATATTACACTCGACCCTGTCTATGTTTATATTACACTAGACCCTGTCTCTGTTTATATTACACGAGACCCTGTCTCTGTTTATATTACACTCGACCCTGTCTCTGTTTATATTACACTAGACCCTGTCTCTGTTTATATTACACTGGACCCTGTATCTGTTTATATTACACTAGACCCTGTCTCTGTTTATATTACACTAGGACCTGCCTCTGTTTATGTTACACTAGGCCCTGTCTCTGTTTATATTACACTGGACCCTGTCTCTGTTTATATTACACGAGACCCTGTCTCTGTTTATATTACACTCGACCCTGTCTCTGTTTATATTACACTAGACCCTGTCTCTGTTTATATTGCACTAGACCCTGTCTCTGTTTATATTACACGAGACCCTGTCTCTGTTTATATTAGACTAGGACCTGCCTCTGTTTATGTTACACTAGGCCCTGTCTCTGTTTATATTACACTAGACCCTGTCTCTGTTTATGTTACACTAGACCCTGTCTCTGTTTATATTACACTGGACCCTGTCTCTGTTTATATTACACTAGACCCTGTCTCTGTTTATATTATACTGGACCCTGTCTCTGTTTATATTACACTGGACCCTGTCTCTGTTTATATTACACTAGACCCTGTCTCTGTTTATATTACACCAGACCATGTCCCTGTTTATATTACACTAGACCCTGTCTCTGTTTATATTATACTAGACCCTGTCTCTGTTTATATTACACTAGACCCTGTCTCTGTTTATATTACACGAGACCCTGTCTCTGTTTATATTACACTAGACCCTGTCTCTGTTTATATTACACGAGACCCTGTCTCTGTTTATATTACACTAGGACCTGCCTCGATTATATTACACTAGACCTTGTCTCTGTTTATATTACACTAGACCCTGTCACTATTTATATTACACTCGACCCTGTCTCTGTTTATATTGCACTCGACCCTGTCTCTGTTTATATTGCACTAGACCCTGTCTCTGTTTATATTACACGAGACCCTGTCTCTGTTTATATTACACTAGGACCTGCCTCTGTTTATATTACACTAGACCTTGTCTCTGATAATATTACACTAGACCCTGTCTCTGTTTATATTACACTAGACCCTGTCTCTGTTTATATTACACTAGACCCTGTCTCTGTTTAAATTACACTAGACCCTGTCTCTGTTTATATTACACTAGACCCTGTCTCTGTTTATATTACACTAGACCCTGTCTCTGTTTATATTACACTAGACCCTGTCTCTGTTTATATCACACTAGACCCTGTCTCTGTTTATATTACACTAGACCATGTCCCTGTTTATATTACACTAGACCCTGTCTCTGTTTATATTACACTCGACCCTGTCTCTGTTTATATTACACTAGACCCTGTCTCTGTTTATATTACACTAGACCCTGTCTCTGTTTATATTACACTAGGCCCTGTCTCTGTTTATATTACACTCGACCCTGTCTCTGTTTATATTACACTAGACCCTGTCCCTGTTTATATTACACGAGGCCCTGTCTCTGTTTATATTACACTGGACCCTGTCTCTGTTTATATTACACTAGACCCTGCCTCTTTATATTACACTCGGCCCTGTCTCTGTTTATATTACACTAGACCCTGTCACTGTTTATATTACACTAGACCCTGTCTCTGTTTATATTACACTAGACCCTGTCTCTGTTTATATTACACTAGACCCTGTGTCTGTTTATATTACACTAGTCCCTGTCTCTGTTTATATTACACTCGGCCCTGTCTCTGTTTATATTACACTAGACCCTGTCACTGTTTATATTACACTGGACCCTGTCTCTGTTTATATTACACGAGACCCTGTCTCTGTTTATATTACACTAGGACCTGCCTCTGTTTATGTTACACTAAGCCCTGTCTCTGTTTATATTACACTAGACCCTGTCTCTGTTTATATTACACTAGACCCTGTCTCTGTTTATATTGCACTAGATCCTGTCTCTGGTTATACTACACGAGACCCTGTCTCTGTTTCTATTACACTAGGACCTGCCTCTGTTTATGTTACATTAGGCCCTGTCTCTGTTTATATTACACTAGACCCTGTCTCTGTTTATATTACACTAGGCCCTGTCTCTGTTTATATCACACTAGACCCTGTCTCTGTTTATATTACACTAGACCATGTCCCTGTTTATATTACACTAGACCCTGTCTCTGTTTATATTACACTCGACCCTGTCTCTGTTTATATTACACTAGACCCTGTCTCTGTTTATATTACACTAGACCCTGTCTCTGTTTAAATTACACCAGACCCTGTCTCTGTTTATATTACACTAGACCATGTCCCTGTTTATATTACACGAGACCCTGTCTCTGTTTATATTGCACTAGACCCTGTCTCTGTTTATATTACATTAGACCCTGTCTCTGTTTATATTACACTCGACCATGTCTCTGTTTATATTACACTAGACCCTGTCTCTGTTTATATTACACTAGGCCCTGTCTCTGTTTATATTACACCAGACTCTGTATCTGTTTATATTACACTCGACCCTGTCTCTGTTTATATTACACTAGACCCTGTCCCTGTTTATATTACACGAGGCCCTGTCTCTGTTTATATTACACTGGACCCTGTCTCTGTTTATATTACACTAGACCCTGTCTGTTTATATTATACTAGCCCCTGTCTCTGTTTATATTACACTAGGACCTGCCTCTGTTTATGTTACACTAAGCCCTGTCTCTGTTTATATTACACTGGACCCTGTCTCTGTTTATATTACACTAGACCCTGTCTCTGTTTATATTACACTAGACCCTGTCTCTGTTTATATTGCACTCGATCCTGTCTCTGTTTATATTACACGAGACCCTGTCTCTGTTTATATTACACTAGGACCTGCCTCTGTTTATGTTACACTAGACCCTGTCTCTGTTTATATTACACTAGGCCCTGTCTCTGTTTATATTACACTGGACCATGTCCCTGTTTATATTACACTAGACCCTGTCTCTGTTTATATTACACTCGACCCTGTCTCTGTTTATATTACACTAGGACCTGCCTCTGTTTATATTACACTAGACCTTGTCTCTGATAATATTATACTAGACCCTGTCACTATTTATATTACACTCGACCCTGTCTCTGTTTATATTACACGAGGCCCTGTCCCTGTTTATATTACACTAGACCCTGTCTCTGTTTATATTACACGAGGCCCTGTCTCTGTTTATATTACACTAGACCCTGTCTCTGTTTATATTACACTAGACCCTGTCTCTGTTTATATTATACTAGACCCTGTCTCTGTTTATATTACACGAGACCCTGTCTCTGTTTATATTATACTAGACCCTGTCTCTGTTTATATTACACTAGACCCTGTCTCTGTTTATATTACACTAGACCCTGTCTCTGTTTATATTACACTAGACCCTGTCTCTGTTTATATTACACTAGACCCTGTCTCTGTTTATATTACACTAGGACCTGCCTCTGTTTATGTTACACTAAGCCCTGTCTCTGTTTATATTACACTGGACCCTGTCTCTATTTATATTACACGAGACCCTGTCTCTGTTTATATTACACTAGACCCTGTCTCTGTTTATATTGCACTAGATCCTGTCTCTGTTTATACTACACGAGACCCTTTCTCTGTTTATATTACACTAGGACCTGCCTCTGTTTATGTTACATTAGGCCCTGTCTCTGTTTATATTACACTAGACCCTGTCTCTGTTTATATTACACTAGGCCCTGTCTCTGTTTATATTAAACTAGACCCTGTCTCTGTTTATATTACACTAGACCCTGTCTCTGTTTATATTACACTCGACCCTGTCTCTGTTTATATTACACTAGACCCTGTCTCTGTTTATATTACACTAGACCCTGTCTCTGTTTAAATTACACCAGACCCTGTCTCTGTTTATGTTACACAAGACCATGTCCCTGTTTATATTACACGAGACCCTGTCTCTGTTTATATTACACGAGACCCTGTCTCTGTTTATATTACATTAGACCCTGTCTCTGTTTATATTACACTCGACCCTGTCTCTGTTTATATTACACTAGACCCTGTCTCTGTTTATATTACACTAGGCCCTGTCTCTGTTTATATTACACCAGACTCTGTATCTGTTTATATTACACTCGACCCTGTCTCTGTTTATATTACACTAGACCCTGTCCCTGTTTATATTACACGAGGCCCTGTCTCTGTTTATATTACACTGGACCCTGTCTCTGTTTATATTACACTAGACCCTGCCTCTTTATATTACACTCGGCCCTGTCTCTGTTTATATTACACCAGACCCTGTCACTGTTTATATTACACTAGACCCTGTCTCTGTTTATATTACACTAGACCCTGTCCCTGTATATATTACACTAGACCCTGTCTCTGTTTATATTACACCAGACTCTGTCTCTGTTTATATTACACTCGACCCTGTCTCTGTTTATATTACACTAGACCCTGTCCCTGTTTATATTACACGAGGCCCTGTCTCTGTTTATATTACACTGGACCCTGTCTCTGTTTATATTACACTAGACCCTGCCTCTTTATATTACACTCGGCCCTGTCTCTGTTTATATTACACTAGACCCTGTCACTGTTTATATTACACTAGACCCTGTCTCTGTTTATATTACACTAGACCCTGTCCCTGTTTATATTACACTAGACCCTGTCTCTGTTTATATTACACTAGACCCTGTCTCTGTTTATATTACACTAGACCCTCTCTCTGTTTATATTACACTAGACCCTGTGTCTGTTTATATTATACTAGACCCTGTCTCTGTTTATATTACACTAGAACCTGTCTCTGTTTATATTACACGAGACCCTGTCTCTGTTTATATTACACTGGACCCTGTCTCTGTTTATATTACACGAGACCCTGTCTCTGTTTATATTACACTAGGACCTGCCTCTGTTTATATTACACTGGACCTTGTCTCTGATAATATTATACTAGACCCTGTCACTATTTATATTACACTCGACCCTGTCTCTGTTTATATTACACGAGGCCCTGTCCCTGTTTATATTACACTAGACCCTGTCTCTGTTTATATTACACGAGGCCCTGTCTCTGTTTATATTACACTAGACCCTGTCTCTGTTTATATTACACTAGACCCTGTCTCTGTTTATATTACACTAGACCCTGTCTCTGTTTATATTGCACTAGACCCTGTCTCTGTTTATATTACACCAGACCCTGTCTCTGTTTATATTACACGAGGCCCTGTCTCTGTTTATATTACACTAGACCCTGTCTCTGTTTATATTACACTAGACCCTGTCTCTGTTTATATTACACTAGACCCTGTCTCTGTTTATATTACACTAGGACCTGCCTCTGTTTATGTTACACTCGGCCCTGTCTCTGTTTATATTACACTAGACCCTGTCTCTGTTTATATTACACTAGACCCTGTCTCTGTTTATATTACACGAGACCCTGTCTCTGTTTATATTGCACCAGACCCTGTCTCTGTTTATATTACACGAGACCCTGTCTCTGTTTATATTACACAAGACCTGCCTCTGTTTATGTTACACTAGGCCCTGTCTCTGTTTATATTACACCAGACTCTGTATCTGTTTATATTACACTAGGACCTGCCTCTGTTTATGTTACACTAGGCCCTGTCTCTGTTTATATAACACTAGAGCCTGTCTCTGTTTATATTACACTAGGACCTGCCTCTGTTTATGTTACACTAGGCCCTGTCTCTGTTTATATTACACTGGACCCTGTCTCTGTTTATATTACACGAGACCCTGTCTCTGTTTATATTACACTCGACCCTGTCTCTGTTTATATTACACTAGACCCTGTCTCTGTTTATATTACACTGGACCCTGTCTCTGTTTATATTACACTAGACCCTGTCTCTGTTTATATTACACTGGACCCTGTCTCTGTTTTTATTACACGAGACCCTGTCTCTGTTTATATTACACTAGGACCTGCCTCTGTTTATGTTACACTAGGCCCTGTCTCTGTTTATATTACACTGGACCCTGTCTCTGTTTATATTACACGAGACCCTGTCTCTGTTTATATTACACTCGACCCTGTCTATGTTTATATTACACTAGACCCTGTCTCTGTTTATATTACACGAGACCCTGTCTCTGTTTATATTACACTCGACCCTGTCTCTGTTTATATTACACTAGACCCTGTCTCTGTTTATATTACACTGGACCCTGTCTCTGTTTGTATTACACTAGACCCTGTCTCTGTTTATATTACACTAGGACCTGCCTCTGTTTATGTTACACTAGGCCCTGTCTCTGTTTATATTACACTGGACCCTGTCTCTGTTTATATTACACGAGACCCTGTCTCTGTTTATATTACACTCGACCCTGTCTCTGTTTATATTACACTAGACCCTGTCTCTGTTTATATTACACTAGACCCTGTCTCTGTTTATATTACACTGGACCCTGTCTCTGTTTATATTACACGAGACCCTGTCTCTGTTTATATTACACTCGACCCTGTCTCTGTTTATATTACACTAGACCCTGTCTCTGTTCATATTACACTAGACCCTGTCTCTGTTTATATTACACCAGACCCTGTCTCTGTTTATATTACACTAGACCATGTCCCTGTTTATATTACACTAGACCCTGTCTCTGTTTATATTACACTCGACCCTGTCTCTGTTTATATTACACTAGACCCTGTCTCTGTTTATATTACACTCGACCCTGTCTCTGTTTATATTACACTAGACCCTGTCCCTGTTTATATTACACGAAGCCCTGTCTCTGTTTATATTACACTGGACCCCGTCTCTGTTTATATTACACTAGACCCTGCCTCTGTTTATATTACACTAGACCCTGTCACTGTTTATATTACACTAGACCCTGTCTCTGTTTATATTGCACTAGACCCTGTCTCTGTTTATATTACGCTAGACCCTATCTCTGTTTATATTACACTAGACCCTGTCTCTGTTTATATTACACTAGACCCTGTTTCTGTTTGTATTACACTAGACCCTGTCTCTGTTTATATTACACTAGACCCTGTCTCTGTTTATATTACACTAGACCCTGTCTCTGTTTATATTACACTCGACCCTGTCTCTGTTTATATTACACTAGACCCTGTCTCTGTTTATATTACACCAGACTCTGTCTCTGTTTATATTACACTCGACCCTGTCTCTGTTTATATTACACTAGACCCTGTTCCTGTTTATATTACACGAGGCCCTGTCTCTGTTTATATTACACTGGACCCTGTCTCTGTTTATATTACACTAGACCCTGCCTCTTTATATTACACTAGACCCTGTCACTGTTTATATTACACTAGACCCTGTCTCTGTTTATATTACACTAGACCCTGTCCCTGTTTATATTACACTAGACCCTGTCTCTGTTTATATTACACTAGACCCTGTCTCTGTTTATATTACACTAGACCCTGTCTCTGTTTATATTACACTAGACCCTGTGTCTGTTTATATTATACTAGACCCTGTCTCTGTTTATATTACACTAGACCCTGTCTCTGTTTATATTACACGAGACCCTGTCTCTGTTTATATTACACTAGACCCTGTCTCTGTTTATATTACACGAGACCCTGTCTCTGTTTATATTACACTAGGACCTGCCTCTGTTTATATTACACTAGACCTTGTCTCTGTTTATATTACACTAGACCCTGTCA
Organism: Pristiophorus japonicus; assembly: GCF_044704955.1. Taxonomy (NCBI): domain Eukaryota; kingdom Metazoa; phylum Chordata; class Chondrichthyes; family Pristiophoridae; genus Pristiophorus; species Pristiophorus japonicus. The sequence continues at coordinate 216,064 of NW_027251257.1, forward strand.
CTATTTATATTACACCAGACCCTGTCTCTGTTTATATTGCACTAGACCCTGTCTCTGTTTATATTGCACTAGACCCTGTCTCTGTTTATATTACACGAAACCCTGTCTCTGTTTATATTACACTAGGACCTGCCTCTGTTTATATTACACTGGACCTTGTCTCTGATAATATTATACTAGACCCTGTCACTATTTATATTACACTCGACCCTGTCTCTGTTTATATTACACGAGGCCCTGTCCCTGTTTATATTACACTAGACCCTGTCTCTGTTTATATTGCACGAGGCCCTGTCTCTGTTTATATTACACTAGACCCTGTCTCTGTTTATATTACACTAGACCCTGTCTCTGTTTATATTACACTAGACCCTGTCTCTGTTTATATTGCACTAGACCCTGTCTCTGTTTATATTACACTAGACCCTGTCTCTGTTTATATTACACGAGGCCCTGTCTCTGTTTATATTTCACTAGACCCTGTCTCTGTTTATATTACACTAGACCCTGTCTCTGTTTATATTACACTAGACCCTGTCTCTGTTTATATTACACTAGACACTGTCTCTGTTTATATTGCATCAGACCCTGTCTCTGTTTATATTACACGAGACCCTGTCTCTGTTTATATTACACAAGACCTGCCTCTGTTTATGTTACACTAGGCCCTGTCTCTGTTTATATTACACCAGACTCTGTATCTGTTTATATTACACTAGGACCTGCCTCTGTTTATGTTACACTAGGCCCTGTCTCTGTTTATATAACACTAGACCCTGTCTCTGTTTATGTTACACTAGGACCTGCCTCTGTTTATGTTACACTAGGCCCTGTCTCTGTTTATATTACACTGGACCCTGTCTCTGTTTATATTACACGAGACCCTGTCTCTGTTTATATTACACTCGACCCTGTCTCTGTTTATATTACACTAGACCCTGTCTCTGTTTATATTACACTGGACCCTGTCTCTGTTTATATTACACTAGACCCTGTCTCTGTTTATATTACACTGGACCCTGTCTCTGTTTTTATTACACAAGACCCTGTCTCTGTTTATATTACACTAGGACCTGCCTCTGTTTATGTTACACTAGGCCCTGTCTCTGTTTATATTACACGGGACCCTGTCTCTGTTTATATTACACTCGACCCTGTCTCTGTTTATATTACACTAGACCCTGTCTCTGTTTATATTACACGAGACCCTGTCTCTGTTTATATTACACTCGACCCTGTCTCTGTTTATATTACACTAGACCCTGTCTCTGTTTATATTACACTGGACCCTGTCTCTGTTTATATTACACTAGACCCTGTCACTGTTTATATTACACTAGACCCTGTCACTGTTTATATTACACTAGACCCTGTCTCTGTTTATATTACACTAGACCCTGTCTCTGTTTATATTACACTCGACCCTGTCTCTGTTTATATTACACTAGACCCTGTCACTGTTTATATTACACTAGGACCTGCCTCTGTTTATATTACACTGGACCTTGTCTCTGATAATATTATACTAGACCCTGTCACTATTTATATTACACTCGACCCTGTCTCTGTTTATATTACACGAGGCCCTGTCCCTGTTTATATTACACTAGACCCTGTCACTGTTTATATTACACTAGACCCTGTCTCTGTTTATATTACACTAGACCCTGTCCCTGTTTATATTACACTAGACCCTGTCTCTGTTTATATTACACTAGACCCTGTCTCTGTTTATATTACACTAGACCCTGTCTCTGTTTATATTACACTGGACCCTGTCTCTGTTTATATTACACTAGACCCTGTGTCTGTTTGTATTATACTAGACCCTGTCTCTGTTTATATTACACTAGACCCTGTCTCTGTTTATATTACACGAGACCCTGTCTCTGTTTATATTACACTAGACCCTGTCTCTGTTTATATTACACGAGACCCTGTCTCTGTTTATATTACACCAGGACCTGCCTCTGTTTATATTACACTAGACCTTGTCTCTGTTTATATTACACTAGACCCTGTCACTATTTATATTACACTAGACCCTGTCTCTGTTTATATTGCACTAGACCCTGTCTCTGTTTATATTGCACTAGACCCTGTCTCTGTTTATATTACACGAAACCCTGTCTCTGTTTATATTACACTAGGACCTGCCTCTGTTTATATTACACTGGACCTTGTCTCTGATAATATTATACTAGACCCTGTCACTATTTATATTACACTCGACCCTGTCTCTGTTTATATTACACGAGGCCCTGTCCCTGTTTATATTACACTAGACCCTGTCTCTGTTTATATTGCACTAGACCCTGTCTCTGTTTATATTGCACTATACCCTGTCTCTGTTTATATTACACTAGACCCTGTCTCTGTTTATATTACACGAGGCCCTGTCTCTGTTTATATTAAACTAGACCCTGTCTCTGTTTATATTACACTAGACCCTGTCTCTGTTTATATTACACTAGACCCTGTCTCTGTTTATATTACACTAGGACCTGCCTCTGTTTATGTTACACTCGGCCCTGTCTCTGTTTATATTACACTAGACCCTGTCTCTGTTTATATTACACTAGACCCTGTCTGTGTTTATATTACACTAGACCCTGTCTCTGTTTATATTGCACCAGACCCTGTCTCTGTTTATATTACACGAGACCCTGTCTCTGTTTATATTACACAAGACCTGCCTCTGTTTATGTTACACTAGGCCCTGTCTCTGTTTATATTACACTGGACCCTGTCTCTGTTTATATTACACTAGACCCTGTCTCTGTTTATATTACACGAGACCCTGTCTCTGTTTATATTACACTGGACCCTGTCTCTGTTTATATTACACTAGACCCTGTCTCTGTTTATATTACACGAGACCCTGTCTCTGTTTATATTACACTGGACCCTGTCTCTGTTTATATTACACTCGACCCTGTATCTGTTTATATTACACTAGACCCTGTCTCTGTTTATATTACACTGGACCCTGTCTCTGTTTATATTACACTAGACCCTGTCTCTGTTTATATTACACTGGACCCTGTCTCTGTTTTTATTACACGAGACCCTGTCTCTGTTTATATTACACTAGGACCTGCCTCTGTTTATGTTACACTAGGCCCTGTCTCTGTTTATATTACACTGGACCCTGTCTCTGTTTATATTACACGAGACCCTGTCTCTGTTTATATTACACGAGACCCTGTCTGTGTTTATATTACACGAGACCCTGTCTCTGTTTATATTACACGAGACCCTGTCTCTGTTTATATTACACGAGACCCTGTCTCTGTTTATATTACACTAGACCCTGTCTCTGTTTATATTACACTGGACCCTGTCTCTGTTTATATTACACTAGACCCTGTCTCTGTTTCTATTACACTAGGACCTGCCTCTGTTTATATTACACGAGACCTTGTCTCTGTTTATATTACACTAGACCCTGTCACTATTTATATTACACTAGACCCTGTCTCTGTTTATATTGCAGTACACCCTGTCTCTGTTTATATTGCACTAGACCCTGTCTCTGTTTATATTACACGAAACCCTGTCTCTGTTTATATTACACTAGGACCTGCCTCTGTTTATATTACACTGGACCCTGTCTCTGTTTATATTACACTAGACCCTGCCTCTTTATATTACACTAGACCCTGTCACTGTTTATATTACACGAGGCCCTGTCTCTGTTTATATTACACTGGACCCTGTCTCTGTTTATATTACACTAGACCCTGCCTCTTTATATTACACTAGACCCTGTCACTGTTTATATTACACTAGACCCTGTCTCTGTTTATATTACACTAGACCCTGTCCCTGTTTATATTACACTAGACCCTGTCTCTGTTTATATTACACTAGACCCTGTCTCTGTTTATATTACACTAGACCCTGTCTCTGTTTATATTACACTAGACCCTGTGTCTGTTTATATTATACTAGACCCTGTCTCTGTTTATATTACACTAGACCCTGTCTCTGTTTATATTACACGAGACCCTGTCTCTGTTTATATTACACTAGACCCTGTCTCTGTTTATATTACACGAGACCCTGTCTCTGTTTATATTACACTAGGACCTGCCTCTGTTTATATTACACTAGACCTTGTCTCTGTTTATATTACACTAGACCCTGTCACTATTTATATTACACCAGACCCTGTCTCTGTTTATATTGCACTAGACCCTGTCTCTGTTTATATTGCACTAGACCCTGTCTCTGTTTATATTACACGAAACCCTGTCTCTGTTTATATTACACTAGGACCTGCCTCTGTTTATATTACACTGGACCTTGTCTCTGATAATATTATACTAGACCCTGTCACTATTTATATTACACTCGACCCTGTCTCTGTTTATATTACACGAGGCCCTGTCCCTGTTTATATTACACTAGACCCTGTCTCTGTTTATATTGCACGAGGCCCTGTCTCTGTTTATATTACACTAGACCCTGTCTCTGTTTATATTACACTAGACCCTGTCTCTGTTTATATTACACTAGACCCTGTCTCTGTTTATATTGCACTAGACCCTGTCTCTGTTTATATTACACTAGACCCTGTCTCTGTTTATATTACACGAGGCCCTGTCTCTGTTTATATTTCACTAGACCCTGTCTCTGTTTATATTACACTAGACCCTGTCTCTGTTTATATTACACTAGACCCTGTCTCTGTTTATATTACACTAGACACTGTCTCTGTTTATATTGCATCAGACCCTGTCTCTGTTTATATTACACGAGACCCTGTCTCTGTTTATATTACACAAGACCTGCCTCTGTTTATGTTACACTAGGCCCTGTCTCTGTTTATATTACACCAGACTCTGTATCTGTTTATATTACACTAGGACCTGCCTCTGTTTATGTTACACTAGGCCCTGTCTCTGTTTATATAACACTAGACCCTGTCTCTGTTTATGTTACACTAGGACCTGCCTCTGTTTATGTTACACTAGGCCCTGTCTCTGTTTATATTACACTGGACCCTGTCTCTGTTTATATTACACGAGACCCTGTCTCTGTTTATATTACACTCGACCCTGTCTCTGTTTATATTACACTAGACCCTGTCTCTGTTTATATTACACTGGACCCTGTCTCTGTTTATATTACACTAGACCCTGTCTCTGTTTATATTACACTGGACCCTGTCTCTGTTTTTATTACACAAGACCCTGTCTCTGTTTATATTACACTAGGACCTGCCTCTGTTTATGTTACACTAGGCCCTGTCTCTGTTTATATTACACGGGACCCTGTCTCTGTTTATATTACACTCGACCCTGTCTCTGTTTATATTACACTAGACCCTGTCTCTGTTTATATTACACGAGACCCTGTCTCTGTTTATATTACACTCGACCCTGTCTCTGTTTATATTACACTAGACCCTGTCTCTGTTTATATTACACTGGACCCTGTCTCTGTTTATATTACACTAGACCCTGTCACTGTTTATATTACACTAGACCCTGTCACTGTTTATATTACACTAGACCCTGTCTCTGTTTATATTACACTAGACCCTGTCTCTGTTTATATTACACTCGACCCTGTCTCTGTTTATATTACACTAGACCCTGTCACTGTTTATATTACACTAGGACCTGCCTCTGTTTATATTACACTGGACCTTGTCTCTGATAATATTATACTAGACCCTGTCACTATTTATATTACACTCGACCCTGTCTCTGTTTATATTACACGAGGCCCTGTCCCTGTTTATATTACACTAGACCCTGTCACTGTTTATATTACACTAGACCCTGTCTCTGTTTATATTACACTAGACCCTGTCCCTGTTTATATTACACTAGACCCTGTCTCTGTTTATATTACACTAGACCCTGTCTCTGTTTATATTACACTAGACCCTGTCTCTGTTTATATTACACTGGACCCTGTCTCTGTTTATATTACACTAGACCCTGTGTCTGTTTGTATTATACTAGACCCTGTCTCTGTTTATATTACACTAGACCCTGTCTCTGTTTATATTACACGAGACCCTGTCTCTGTTTATATTACACTAGACCCTGTCTCTGTTTATATTACACGAGACCCTGTCTCTGTTTATATTACACCAGGACCTGCCTCTGTTTATATTACACTAGACCTTGTCTCTGTTTATATTACACTAGACCCTGTCACTATTTATATTACACTAGACCCTGTCTCTGTTTATATTGCACTAGACCCTGTCTCTGTTTATATTGCACTAGACCCTGTCTCTGTTTATATTACACGAAACCCTGTCTCTGTTTATATTACACTAGGACCTGCCTCTGTTTATATTACACTGGACCTTGTCTCTGATAATATTATACTAGACCCTGTCACTATTTATATTACACTCGACCCTGTCTCTGTTTATATTACACGAGGCCCTGTCCCTGTTTATATTACACTAGACCCTGTCTCTGTTTATATTGCACTAGACCCTGTCTCTGTTTATATTGCACTATACCCTGTCTCTGTTTATATTACACTAGACCCTGTCTCTGTTTATATTACACGAGGCCCTGTCTCTGTTTATATTAAACTAGACCCTGTCTCTGTTTATATTACACTAGACCCTGTCTCTGTTTATATTACACTAGACCCTGTCTCTGTTTATATTACACTAGGACCTGCCTCTGTTTATGTTACACTCGGCCCTGTCTCTGTTTATATTACACTAGACCCTGTCTCTGTTTATATTACACTAGACCCTGTCTGTGTTTATATTACACTAGACCCTGTCTCTGTTTATATTGCACCAGACCCTGTCTCTGTTTATATTACACGAGACCCTGTCTCTGTTTATATTACACAAGACCTGCCTCTGTTTATGTTACACTAGGCCCTGTCTCTGTTTATATTACACTGGACCCTGTCTCTGTTTATATTACACTAGACCCTGTCTCTGTTTATATTACACGAGACCCTGTCTCTGTTTATATTACACTGGACCCTGTCTCTGTTTATATTACACTAGACCCTGTCTCTGTTTATATTACACGAGACCCTGTCTCTGTTTATATTACACTGGACCCTGTCTCTGTTTATATTACACTCGACCCTGTCTCTGTTTATATTACACTAGACCCTGTCTCTGTTTATATTACACTGGACCCTGTCTCTGTTTATATTACACTAGACCCTGTCTCTGTTTATATTACACTGGACCCTGTCTCTGTTTTTATTACACGAGACCCTGTCTCTGTTTATATTACACTAGGACCTGCCTCTGTTTATGTTACACTAGGCCCTGTCTCTGTTTATATTACACTGGACCCTGTCTCTGTTTATATTACACGAGACCCTGTCTCTGTTTATATTACACGAGACCCTGTCTGTGTTTATATTACACGAGACCCTGTCTCTGTTTATATTACACGAGACCCTGTCTCTGTTTATATTACACGAGACCCTGTCTCTGTTTATATTACACTAGACCCTGTCTCTGTTTATATTACACTGGACCCTGTCTCTGTTTATATTACACTAGACCCTGTCTCTGTTTCTATTACACTAGGACCTGCCTCTGTTTATATTACACGAGACCTTGTCTCTGTTTATATTACACTAGACCCTGTCACTATTTATATTACACTAGACCCTGTCTCTGTTTATATTGCAGTACACCCTGTCTCTGTTTATATTGCACTAGACCCTGTCTCTGTTTATATTACACGAAACCCTGTCTCTGTTTATATTACACTAGGACCTGCCTCTGTTTATATTACACTGGACCTTGTCTCTGATAATATTATTCTAGACCCTGTCACTATTTATATTACACTCGACCCTGTCTCTGTTTATATTACACGAGGCCCTGTCCCTGTTTATATTACACTAGACCCTTTCTCTGTTTATATTACACTAGACCCTGTCTCTGTTTATATTACACTAGACCCTGTCTCTGTTTATATTGCACTAGACCCTGTCTCTGTTTATATTACACGAGGCCCTGTCTCTGTTTATATTACACTAGACCCTGTCTCTGTTTATATTACACTAGACCCTGTCTCTGTTTATATTACACTAGACCCTGTCTATGTTTATATTACACTAGGACCTGCCTCTGTTTATGTTACACTCGGCCCTGTCTCTGTTTATATTACACTAGACCCTATCTCTGTTTATATTACACTAGACCCTGTCTCTGTTTATATTACACTAGACCCTGTCTCTGTTTATATTGCACCAGACCCTGTCTCTGTTTATATTACACGAGACCCTGTCTCTGTTTATATTACACAAGACCTGCCTCTGTTTATGTTACAGTAGGCCCTGTCTCTGTTTATATTACACCAGACTCTGTATCTGTTTATATTACACTAGGACCTGCCTCTGTTTATGTTACACTAGGCCCTGTCTCTGTTTATATAACACTAGACCCTGTCTCTGTTTATATTACACTCGGACCTGCCTCTGTTTATGTTACACTAGGCCCTGTCTCTGTTTATATTACACTGGACCCTGTCTCTGTTTATATTACACTGGACCCTGTCTCTGTTTATATTACACTAGACCGTGTCTCTGTTTATATTACACTGGACCCTGTCTCTGTTTTTATTACACGAGACCCTGTCTCTGTTTATATTACACTAGGACCTGCCTCTGTTTATGTTACACTAGGCCCTGTCTCTGTTTGTATTACACTGGACCCTGTCTCTGTTTATATTACACGAGACCCTGTCTCTGTTTATATTACACTCGACCCTGTCTCTGTTTATATTACACTAGACCCTGTCTCTGTTTATATTACACGAGACCCTGTCTCTGTTTATATTACACTAGACCCTGTCTCTGTTTATATTACACTAGACCCTGTCTCTGTTTATATTACACTAGACCCTGTCTCTGTTTATATTACACTAGACCCTGTCTCTGTTTATATTACACTGGACCCTGTCTCTGTTTATATTACACGAGACCCTGTCTCTGTTTATATTACACTCGACCCTGTCTCTGTTTATATTACACTAGACCCTGTCTCTGTTTATATTACACTAGACCCTGTCTCTGTTTATATTACACCAGACCCTGTCTCTGTTTATATTACACCAGACCCTGTCTCTGTTTATATTACACGAGACCATGTCCCTGTTTATATTACACTAGACCCTGTCTCTGTTTATATTACACTCGACCCTGTCTCTGTTTATATTACACTAGACCCTGTCTCTGTTTATATTACACGAGGCCCTGTCTCTGTTTATATTACACTCGACCCTGTCTCTGTTTATATTACACTAGACCCTGCCTCTTTATATTACACTAGGCCCTGTCTCTGTTTATGTTACACGAGGCCCTGTCTCTGTTTATATTACACTAGACCCTGTCCCTGTTTATATTACACTAGAACCTGTCTCTGTTTATATTACACTAGACCCTGTCTCTGTTTATATTACACTAGGCAATGTCTCTGTTTATACTACACTAGACCCTGTCTCTGTTTATATTACACTAGACCCTGTCTCTGTTTATATTGCACTAGACCCTGTCTCTGTTTATATTACACGAGACCCTGTCTCTGTTTATATTACACTAGGACCTGCCTCTGTTTATGTTACATTAGGCCCTGTCTCTGTTTATATTACACTAGACCCTGTCTCTGTTTATATTACACGAGGCCCTGTCTCTGTTTATATTACACTAGACCATGTCCCTGTTTATATTACACTAGACCCTGTCTCTGTTTATATTACACTAGACCCTGTCTCTGTTTATATTACACTAGACCCTGTCTCTGTTTATATTACACCAGACCCTGTCTCTGTTTATATTACACTAGACCATGTCCCTGTTTATATTACACTAGACCCTGTCTCTGTTTATATTACACTCGACCCTGTCTCTGTTTATATTACACTAGACCCTGTCTCTGTTTATATTACACTCGACCCTCTCTCTGTTTATATTACACTAGACCCTGTCCCTGTTTATATTACACGAGGCCCTGTCTCTGTTTATATTACACTGGACCCTGTCTCTGTTTATATTACACTAGACCCTGCCTCTGTTTATATTACACTAGACCCTGTCACTGTTTATATTACACTAGACCCTGTCTCTGTTTATATTACGCTAGACCCTATCTCTGTTTATATTACACTGGACCCTGTCTCTGTTTATATTACACTAGACCCTGTTTCTGTTTGTATTACACGAGACCCTGTCTCTGTTTATATTACACTAGACCCTGTCTCTGTTTATATTACACTAGACCCTGTCTCTGTTTATATTACACTAGACCATGTCCCTGTTTATATTACACTAGACCCTGTCTCTGTTTATATTACACTAGACCCTGTCTCTGTTTATATTACACTAGACCCTGTCTCTGTTTATATTACACCAGACCCTGTCTCTGTTTATATTACACTAGACCATGTCCCTGTTTATATTACACTAGACCCTGTCTCTGTTTATATTACACTCGACCCTGTCTCTGTTTATATTACACTAGACCCTGTCTCTGTTTATATTACACTCGACCCTCTCTCTGTTTATATTACACTAGACCCTGTCCCTGTTTATATTACACGAGGCCCTGTCTCTGTTTATATTACACTGGACCCTGTCTCTGTTTATATTACACTAGACCCTGCCTCTGTTTATATTACACTAGACCCTGTCACTGTTTATATTACACTAGATCCTGTCTCTGTTTATATTACGCTAGACCCTATCTCTGTTTATATTACACTAGACCCTGTCTCTGTTTATATTACACTAGACCCTGTTTCTGTTTGTATTACACTAGACCCTGTCTCTGTTTATATTACACTAGACCCTGTCTCTGTTTATATTACACTCGACCCTGTCTCTGTTTATATTACACTAGACCCTGTCTCTGTTTATATTACACGAGGCCCTGTCTCTGTTTATATTACACTGGACCCTGTCTCTGTTTATATTACACTAGACCCTGCCTCTTTATATTACACTAGGCCCTGTCTCTGTTTATATTACACGAGGCCCTGTCTCTGTTTATATTACACTAGACCCTGTCCCTGTTTATATTACACTAGACCCTGTCTCTGTTTATATTACACTAGACCCTGTCTCTGTTTATATTACACTAGGCCCTGTCTCTGTTTCTATTACACTAGACCCTGTCTCTGTTTATATTACACTAGACCCTGTCTCTGTTTATATTGCACTAGACCCTGTCTCTGTTTACATTACACTAGACCCTGTCTCTGTTTATATTACACTAGACCCTGTCTCTGTTTTTATTACACTAGACCCTGTCTCTGTTTATATTACACCAGACCCTGTCTCTGTTTATATTACACTAGACCATGTCCCTGTTTATATTACACTAGACCCTGTCTCTGTTTATATTACACTCGACCCTGTCTCTGTTTGTATTACACTCGACCCTGTCTCTGTTTATATTACACTCGACCCTGTCTCTGTTTATATTACACTAGACCCTGTCCCTGTTTATATTACACGAGGCCCTGTCTCTGTTTATATTACACTGGACCCTGTCTCTGTTTATATTACACTGGACCCTGCCTCTGTTTATATTACACTAGACCCTGTCACTGTTTATATTACACTAGACCCTGTCTCTGTTTATATTACGCTAGACCCTATCTCTGTTTATATTACACTAGACCCTGTCTCTGTTTATATTACACTAGACTCTGTTTCTGTTTGTATTACACTAGACCCTGTCTCTGTTTATATTACACTAGACCCTGTCTCTGTTTATATTACACTAGACCCTGTCTCTGTTTATATTACACTCGACCCTGTCTCTGTTTATATTACACTAGACCCTGTCTCTGTTTATATTACACGAGGCCCTGTCTCTGTTTATATTACACTGGACCCTGTCTCTGTTTATATTACACCAGACCCTGCCTCTTTATATTACACTAGGCCCTGTCTCTGTTTATATTACACGAGGCCCTGTCTCTGTTTATATTACACTAGACCCTGTCCCTGTTTATATTACACTAGACCCTGTTTCTGTTTGTATTACACCAGACCCTGTCTCTGTTTATATTACACTAGACCCTGTCTCTGTTTATATTACACTAGACCCTGTCTCTGTTTATATTACACTCGACCCTGTCTCTGTTTATATTACACTAGACCCTGTCTCTGTTTATATTACACGAGGCCCTGTCTCTGTTTATATTACACTGGACCCTGTCTCTGTTTATATTACACTAGACCCTGCCTCTTTATATTACACTAGGCCCTGTCTCTGTTTATATTACACGAGGCCCTGTCTCTGTTTATATTACACTAGACCCTGTCCCTGTTTATATTACACTAGACCCTGTCTCTGTTTATATTACACTAGACCCTGTCTCTGTTTATATTACACTAGGCCCTGTCTCTGTTTATATTACACTAGACCCTGTCTCTGTTTATATTACACTAGACCCTGTCTCTGTTTATATTGCACTAGACCCTGTCTCTGTTTATATTACACGAGACCCTGTCTCTGTTTATATTACACTAGGACCTGCCTCTGTTTATGTTACATTAGGCCCTGTCTCTGTTTATATTACACTAGACCCTGTCTCTGTTTATATTACACCAGACCCTGTCTCTGTTTATATTACACTAGACCATGTCCCTGTTTATATTACACCAGACCCTGTCTCTGTTTATATTACACTCGACCCTGTCTCTGTTTATATTACACTAGACCCTGTCACTGTTTATATTACACTCGACCCTGTCTCTGTTTATATTACACGAGGCCCTGTCTCTGTTTATATTACACTAGACCCTGTCCCTGTTTATATTACACTAGACCCTGTCTCTGTTTATATTACACTCGACCCTGTCTCTGTTTATATTACACTAGACCCTGTCTCTGTTTATATTACACTAGACCCTGTCTCTGTTTATATTACACCAGACCCTGTCTCTGTTTATATTACACTAGACCATGTCCCTGTTTATATTACCACGAGACCCTGTCTCTGTTTATATTACACTCGACCCTGTCTCTGTTTATATTACACTAGACCCTGTCACTGTTTATATTACACTAGGCCCTGTCTCTGTTTATATTACACCAGACTCTGTATCTGTTTATATTACACTCGACCCTGTCTCTGTTTATATTACACGAGACCCTGTCCCTGTTTATATTACACTAGACCCTGTCTCTGTTGATATTACACCAGACTCTGTCTCTGTTTATATTACACTCGACCCTGTCTCTGTTTATATTACACTAGACCCTGTCCCTGTTTATATTACACGAGGCCCTGTCTCTGTTTATATTACACTGGACCCTGTCTCTGTTTATATTACACTAGACCCTGCCTCTGTTTATATTACACTAGACCCTGTCTCTGTTTATATTACACTGGACCCTGTCTCTGTTTATATTACACTAGACCCTGTCTCTGTTTATATTACACTAGGACCTGCCTCTGTTTATGTTACACTAGGCCCTGTCTCTGTTTATATTACACTGGACCCTGTCTCTGTTTATATTACACGAGACCCTGTCTCTGTTTATATTACACTCGACCCTGTCTCTGTTTATATTACACTAGACCCTGTCTCTGTTTATATTACACTAGACCCTGTCTCTGTTTATATTACACTGGACCCTGTCTCTGTTTATATTACACAAGACCCTGTCTCTGTTTATATTACACTCGACCCTGTCTCTGTTTATATTACACGAGACCCTGTCTCTGTTTATATTACACTCGACCCTGTCTCTGTTTATATTACACCAGACCCTGTCTCTGTTTATATGACACGAGGCCCTGTCTCTGTTTATATTACACTCGACCCTGTCTCTGTTTATATTACACTAGACCATGTCTCTGTTTATATTACACTAGACCCTGTCTCTGTTTATATTACACTCGACCCTGTCTCTGTTTATATTACACTAGACCCTGTCTCTGTTTATATTACACTCGACCCTGTCTCTGTTTATATTACACTAGACCCTGTCCCTGTTTATATTACACGAGGCCCTGTCTCTGTTTATATTACACTGGACCCTGTCTCTGTTTATATTACACTAGACCCTGCCTCTGTTTATATTACACTAGACCCTGTCACTGTTTATATTACACTAGACCCTGTCTCTGTTTATATTACGCTAGACCCTATCTCTGTTTATATTACACTAGACCCTGTCTCTGTTTATATTACACTAGACCCTGTTTCTGTTTGTATTACACTAGACCCTGTCTCTGTTTATATTACACTAGACCCTGTCTCTGTTTATATTACACTAGACCCTGTCTCTGTTTATATTACACTCGACCCTGTCTCTGTTTATATTACACTCGACCCTGTCTCTGTTGATATTACACTAGACCCTGTCTCTGTTTATATTACACGAGGCCCTGTCTCTGTTTATATTACACTGGACCCTGTCTCTGTTTATATTACACTAGACCCTGCCTCTTTATATTACACTAGACCCTGTCTCTGTTTATATTACACGAGGCCCTGTCCCTGTTTATATTACACTAGACCCTGTCCCTGTTTATATTACACTAGACCCTGTCTCTGTTTATATTACACTAGGCCCTGTCTCTGTTTATATTACACGAGGCCCTGTCTCTGTTTATATTACACTAGACCCTGTCCCTGTTTATATTACACTAGACCCTGTCTCTGTTTATATTACACTAGACCCTGTCTCTGTTTATATTACACTAGGCCCTGTCTCTGTTTATATTACACTAGACCCTGTCTCTGTTAATATTACACTAGACCCTGTCTCTGTTTATATTGCACTAGACCCTGTCTCTGTTTATATTACACGAGACCCTGTCTCTGTTTATATTACACTAGGACCTGCCTCTGTTTATGTTACATTAGGCCCTGTCTCTGTTTATATTACACTAGACCCTGTCTCTGTTTATATTACACGAGGCCCTGTCTCTGTTTATATTACACTAGACCATGTCCCTGTTTATATTACACTAGACCCTGTCTCTGTTTATATTACACTAGACCCTGTCTCTGTTTATATTACACGAGACCCTGTCTCTGTTTATATTACACCAGACCCTGTCTCTGTTTATATTACACTAGACCATGTCCCAGTCTATATTACACTCGACCCTGTCTCTGTTTATATTACACTCGACCCTGTCTCTGTTTATATTACACTAGACCCTGTCTCTGTTTATATTACACTCGACCCTGTCTCTGTTTATATTACACTAGACCCTGTCCCTGTTTATATTACATGAGGCCCTGTCTCTGTTTATATTACACTGGACCCTGTCTCTGTTTATATTACACTAGACCCTGCCTCTGTTTATATTATAGTAGACCCTGTCACTGTTTATATTACACTAGACCCTGTCTCTGTTTATATTACGCTAGACCCTATCTCTGTTTATATTACACTAGACCCTGTCTCTGTTTATATTACACTAGGACCTGCCTCTGTTTATGTTACACTAGGCCCTGTCTCTGTTTATATTACACTGGACCCTGTCTCTGTTTATATTACACGAGACCCTGTCTCTGTTTATATTACACTCGACCCTGTCTCTGTTTATATTACACGAGACCCTGTCTCTGTTTATATTACACTAGACCCTGTCTCTGTTTATATTACACTGGACCCTGTCTCTGTTTATATTACACGAGACCCTGTCTCTGTTTATATTACACTCGACCCTGTCTCTGTTTATATTACACTAGACCCTGTCTCTGTTTATATTACACTAGACCCTGTCTCTGTTTATATTACACTAGACCCTGTCTCTGTTTATATTACACCAGACCCTGTCTCTGTTTATATTACACGAGGCCCTGTCTCTGTTTATATTACACTCGACCCTGTCTCTGTTTATATTACACTAGACCATGTCCCTGTTTATATTACACTAGACCCTGTCTCTGTTTATATTACACTAGACCCTGTCTCTGTTTATATTACACCAGACCCTGTCTCTGTTTATATTACACGAGGCCCTGTCTCTGTTTATATTACACTTGACCCTGTCTCTGTTTATATTACACTCGACCCTGTCTCTGTTGATATTACACTGGACCCTGTCTCTGTTTATATTACACGAGGCCCTGTCTCTGTTTATATTACACTGGACCCTGTCTCTGTTTATATTACACTAGACCCTGTCTCTGTTTATATTACACTCGACCCTCTCTCTGTTTATATTACAGTAGACCCTGCCTCTGTTTATATTACACTAGACCCTGTCACTGTTTATATTACACTAGACCCTGTCTCTGTTTATATTACGCTAGACCCTATCTCTGTTTATATTACACTAGACCCTGTCTCTGTTTATATTACACTAGACCCTGTTTCTGTTTGTATTACACTAGACCCTGTCTCTGTTTATATTACACTAGACCCTGTCTCTGTTTATATTACACTAGACCCTGTCTCTGTTTATATTACACTCGACCCTGTCTCTGTTTATATTACACTAGACCCTGTCTCTGTTTATATTACACGAGGCCCTATCTCTGTTTATATTACACTGGACCCTGTCTCTGTTTGTATTACACTAGACCCTGCCTCTTTATATTACACTAGGCCCTGTCTCTGTTTATATTACACGAGGCCCTGTCTCTGTTTATATTACATTAGGGCCCTGTCTCTGTTTATATTACACGAGGCCCTGTCTCTGTTTATATTACACTAGACCCTGTCCCTGTTTATATTACACTAGACCCTGTCTCTGTTTATATTACACTAGACCCTGTCTCTGTTTATATTACACTAGGCCCTGTCTCTGTTTATATTACACTAGACCCTGTCTCTGTTAATATTACACTAGACCCTGTCTCTGTTTATATTGCACTAGACCCTGTCTCTGTTTATATTACACGAGACCCTGTCTCTGTTTATATTACACTAGGACCTGCCTCTGTTTATGTTACATTAGGCCCTGTCTCTGTTTATATTACACTAGACCCTGTCTCTGTTTATATTACACGAGGCCCTGTCTCTGTTTATATTACACTAGACCATGTCCCTGTTTATATTACACTAGACCCTGTCTCTGTTTATATTACACTAGACCCTGTCTCTGTTTATATTACACGAGACCCTGTCTCTGTTTATATTACACCAGACCCTGTCTCTGTTTATATTACACTAGACCATGTCCCAGTCTATATTACACTCGACCCTGTCTCTGTTTATATTACACTCGACCCTGTCTCTGTTTATATTACACTAGACCCTGTCTCTGTTTATATTACACTCGACCCTGTCTCTGTTTATATTACACTAGACCCTGTCCCTGTTTATATTACATGAGGCCCTGTCTCTGTTTATATTACACTGGACCCTGTCTCTGTTTATATTACACTAGACCCTGCCTCTGTTTATATTACAGTAGACCCTGTCACTGTTTATATTACACTAGACCCTGTCTCTGTTTATATTACGCTAGACCCTATCTCTGTTTATATTACACTAGACCCTGTCTCTGTTTATATTACACTAGGACCTGCCTCTGTTTATGTTACACTAGGCCCTGTCTCTGTTTATATTACACTGGACCCTGTCTCTGTTTATATTACACGAGACCCTGTCTCTGTTTATATTACACTCGACCCTGTCTCTGTTTATATTACACGAGACCCTGTCTCTGTTTATATTACACTAGACCCTGTCTCTGTTTATATTACACTGGACCCTGTCTCTGTTTATATTACACGAGACCCTGTCTCTGTTTATATTACACTCGACCCTGTCTCTGTTTATATTACACTAGACCCTGTCTCTGTTTATATTACACTAGACCCTGTCTCTGTTTATATTACACTAGACCCTGTCTCTGTTTATATTACACCAGACCCTGTCTCTGTTTATATTACACGAGGCCCTGTCTCTGTTTATATTACACTCGACCCTGTCTCTGTTTATATTACACTAGACCATGTCCCTGTTTATATTACACTAGACCCTGTCTCTGTTTATATTACACTAGACCCTGTCTCTGTTTATATTACACCAGACCCTGTCTCTGTTTATATTACACGAGGCCCTGTCTCTGTTTATATTACACTTGACCCTGTCTCTGTTTATATTACACTCGACCCTGTCTCTGTTGATATTACACTGGACCCTGTCTCTGTTTATATTACACGAGGCCCTGTCTCTGTTTATATTACACTGGACCCTGTCTCTGTTTATATTACACTAGACCCTGTCTCTGTTTATATTACACTCGACCCTCTCTCTGTTTATATTACAGTAGACCCTGCTTCTGTTTATATTACACTAGACCCTGTCACTGTTTATATTACACTAGACCCTGTCTCTGTTTATATTACGCTAGACCCTATCTCTGTTTATATTACACTAGACCCTGTCTCTGTTTATATTACACTAGACCCTGTTTCTGTTTGTATTACACTAGACCCTGTCTCTGTTTATATTACACTAGACCCTGTCTCTGTTTATATTACACTAGACCCTGTCTCTGTTTATATTACACTCGACCCTGTCTCTGTTTATATTACACTAGACCCTGTCTCTGTTTATATTACACGAGGCCCTATCTCTGTTTATATTACACTGGACCCTGTCTCTGTTTGTATTACACTAGACCCTGCCTCTTTATATTACACTAGGCCCTGTCTCTGTTTATATTACACGAGGCCCTGTCTCTGTTTATATTACACTAGACCCTGTCCCTGTTTATATTACACTAGACCCTGTCTCTGTTTATATTACACTAGACCCTGTCTCTGTTTATATTACACCAGACCCTGTCTCTGTTTATATTACACGAGGCCCTGTCTCTGTTTATATTACACTTGACCCTGTCTCTGTTTATATTACACTAGACCATGTCTCTGTTTATATTACACTAGACCCTGTCTCTGTTTATATTACACTCGACCCTGTCTCTGTTTATATTACACTAGACCCTGTCTCTGTTTATATTACACTCGACCCTGTCTCTGTTTATATTACACTCGACCCTGTCCCTGTTTATATTACACGAGGCCCTGTCTCTGTTTATATTACACTGGACCCTGTCTCTGTTTATATTACACTAGACCCTGCCTCTGTTTATATTACACTAGACCCTGTCACTGTTTATATTACACTAGACCCTGTCTCTGTTTATATTACGCTAGACCCTGTCTCTGTTTATATTACACTAGACCATGTCCCTGTTTATATTACACGAGACCCTGTCTCTGTTTATATTACACTCGACCCTGTCTCTGTTTATATTACACTAGACCCTGTCACTGTTTATATTACACTCGACCCTGTCTCTGTTTATATTACACGAGGCCCTGTCTCTGTTTATATTACA
Source organism: Pristiophorus japonicus (assembly GCF_044704955.1). Taxonomy (NCBI): domain Eukaryota; kingdom Metazoa; phylum Chordata; class Chondrichthyes; family Pristiophoridae; genus Pristiophorus; species Pristiophorus japonicus. The sequence goes on from NW_027251257.1 coordinate 235,362, forward strand.
CTAGACCCTGTCCCTGTTTATATTACACTAGACCCTGTCTCTGTTTATATACACCAGACTCTGTCTCTGTTTATATTACACTCGACCCTGTCTCTGTTTATATTACACTAGACCCTGTCCCTGTTTATATTACACGAGGCCCTGTCTCTGTTTATATTACACTGGACCCTGTCTCTGTTTATATTACACTAGACCCTGTCTCTGTTTATATTACACTAGACCCTGTCTCTGTTTATATTACACTGGACCCTGTCTCTGTTTATATTACACTAGAACCTGTCTCTGTTTATATTACACTAGGACCTGCCTCTGTTTATGTTACACTAGGCCCTGTCTCTGTTTATATTACACTGGACCCTGTCTCTGTTTATATTACACGAGACCCTGTCTCTGTTTATATTACACTAGACCCTGTCTCTGTTTATATTACACTAGACCCTGTCTCTGTTTATATTACACCAGACCCTGTCTCTGTTTATATTACACGAGGCCCTGTCTCTGTTTATATTACACTCGACCCTGCCTCTGTTTATATTACACTAGACCATGTCTCTGTTTATATTACACTAGACCCTGTCTCTGTTTATATTACACTCGACCCTGTCTCTGTTTATATTACACTAGACCCTGTCTCTGTTTATATTACACTCGACCCTGTCTCTGTTTATATTACACTAGACCCTGTCCCTGTTTATATTACACGAGGCCCAGTCTCTGTTTATATTACACTGGACCCTGTCTCTGTTTATATTACACTAGACCCTGCCTCTGTTTATATTACACTAGACCCTGTCACTGTTTATATTACACTAGACCCTGTCTCTGTTTAAATTACGCTAGACCCTATCTCTGTTTATATTACACTAGACCCTGTCTCTGTTTATATTACACTAGACCCTGTTTCTGTTTGTATTACACTAGACCCTGTCTCTGTTTATATTACACTAGACCCTGTCTCTGTTTATATTACACTAGACCCTGTCTCTGTTTATATTACACTCGACCCTGTCTCTGTTGATATTACACTAGACCCTGTCTCTGTTTATATTACACTAGACCCTGTCACTGTTTATATTACACTAGACCCTGTCTCTGTTTATATTACGCTAGACCCTATCTCTGTTTATATTACACTAGACCCTGTCTCTGTTTATATTACACTAGACCCTGTTTCTGTTTGTATTACACTAGACCCTGTCTCTGTTTATATTACACTAGACCCTGTCTCTGTTTATATTACACTAGACCCTGTCTCTGTTTATATTACACTCGACCCTGTCTCTGTTGATATTACACTGGACCCTGTCTCTGTTTATATTACACGAGGCCCTGTCTCTGTTTATATTACACTGGACCCTGTCTCTGTTTATATTACACTCGACCCTCTCTCTGTTTATATTACAGTAGACCCTGCCTCTGTTTATATTACACTAGACCCTGTCACTGTTTATATTACACTAGACCCTGTCTCTGTTTATATTACGCTAGACCCTATCTCTGTTTATATTACACTAGACCCTGTCTCTGTTTATATTACACTAGACCCTGTTTCTGTTTGTATTACACTAGACCCTGTCTCTGTTTATATTACACTAGACCCTGTCTCTGTTTATATTACACTAGACCCTGTCTCTGTTTATATTACACTCGACCCTGTCTCTGTTTATATTACACTAGACCCTGTCTCTGTTTATATTACACGAGGCCCTATCTCTGTTTATATTACACTGGACCCTGTCTCTGTTTGTATTACACTAGACCCTGCCTCTTTATATTACACTAGGCCCTGTCTCTGTTTATATTACACGAGGCCCTGTCTCTGTTTATATTACACTAGACCCTGTCCCTGTTTATATTACACTAGACCCTGTCTCTGTTTATATTACACTAGACCCTGTCTCTGTTTATATTACACCAGACCCTGTCTCTGTTTATATTACACGAGGCCCTGTCTCTGTTTATATTACACTTGACCCTGTCTCTGTTTATATTACACTAGACCATGTCTCTGTTTATATTACACTAGACCCTGTCTCTGTTTATATTACACTCGACCCTGTCTCTGTTTATATTACACTAGACCCTGTCTCTGTTTATATTACACTCGACCCTGTCTCTGTTTATATTACACTCGACCCTGTCCCTGTTTATATTACACGAGGCCCTGTCTCTGTTTATATTACACTGGACCCTGTCTCTGTTTATATTACACTAGACCCTGCCTCTGTTTATATTACACTAGACCCTGTCACTGTTTATATTACACTAGACCCTGTCTCTGTTTATATTACGCTAGACCCTATCTCTGTTTATATTACACTAGACCCTGTCTCTGTTTATATTACACTAGACCCTGTCTCTGTTTATATTACACTCGACCCTCTCTCTGTTTATATTACAGTAGACCCTGCCTCTGTTTATATTACACTAGACCCTGTCACTGTTTATATTACACTAGACCCTGTCTCTGTTTATATTACGCTAGACCCTATCTCTGTTTGTATTACACTAGACCCTGCCTCTTTATATTACACCAGGCCCTGTCTCTGTTTATATTACACGAGGCCCTGTCTCTGTTTATATTACACTAGACCCTGTCCATGTTTATATTACACTAGACCCTGTCTCTGTTTATATTACACTAGACCCTGTCTCTGTTTATATTACACCAGACCCTGTCTCTGTTTATATTACACGAGGCCCTGTCTCTGTTTATATTACACTTGACCCTGTCTCTGTTTATATTACACTAGACCATGTCTCTGTTTATATTACACTAGACCCTGTCTCTGTTTATATTACACTCGACCCTGTCTCTGTTTATATTACACTAGACCCTGTCTCTGTTTATATTACACTCGACCCTGTCTCTGTTTATATTACACTCGACCCTGTCCCTGTTTATATTACACTAGACCCTGCCTCTTTATATTACACTAGGCCCTGTCTCTGTTTATATTACACGAGGCCCTGTCTCTGTTTATATTACACTAGACCCTGTCCCTGTTTATATTACACTAGACCCTGTTTCTGTTTGTATTACACTAGACCCTGTCTCTGTTTATATTACAGTAGACCCTGTCTCTGTTTATATTACACTAGACCCTGTCTCTGTTTATATTACACTCGACCCTGTCTCTGTTTATATTACACTAGACCTTGTCTCTGTTTATATTACACGAGGCCCTGTCTCTGTTTATATTACACTGGACCCTGTCTCTGTTTATATTGCACTAGACCCTGCCTCTTTATATTACACTAGGCCCTGTCTCTGTTTATATTACACGAGGCCCTGTCTCTGTTTATATTACACTAGACCCTGTCCCTGTTTATATTACACTAGACCCTGTCTCTGTTTATATTACAGTAGACCCTGCCTCTGTTTATATTACACTAGACCCTGTCACTGTTTATATTACACTAGACCCTGTCTCTGTTTATATTACGCTAGACCCTGTCTCTGTTTATATTACACTAGACCCTGTCTCTGTTTATATTACACTAGGCCCTGTCTCTGTTTATATTACACTAGACCCTGTCTCTGTTTATATTACACTAGACCCTGTCTCTGTTTGTATTGCACTAGACCCTGTCTCTGTTTATATTACACTAGACCCTGTCTCTGTTTATATTACAGCAGACCCTGTCTCTGTTTATATTACACTAGGCCCTGTCTCTGTTTATATTACACGAGGCCCTGTCTCTGTTTATATTACACTAGACCCTGTCTCTGTTTATATTACGCTAGACCCTGTCTCTGTTTATATTACACTAGACCCTGTCCCTGTTTATATTACACGAGGCCCTGTCTCTGTTTATATTACACTGGACCCTGTCTCTGTTTATATTACACTAGACCCTGTTTCTGTTTGTATTACACTAGACCCTGTCTCTGTTTATATTACACTAGACCCTGTCTCTGTTTATATTACACTAGACCCTGTCTCTGTTTATATTACACTCGACCCTGTCTCTGTTTATATTACACTAGACCCTGTCTCTGTTTATATTACACGAGGCCCTGTCTCTGTTTATATTACACTGGACCCTGTCTCTGTTTATATTACACTAGACCCTGCCTCTTTATATTACACTAGGCCCTGTCTCTGTTTATATTACACGAGGCCCTGTCTCTGTTTATATTACACTGGACCCTGTCCCTGTTTATATTACACTAGACCCTGTTTCTGTTTGTATTACACTAGACCCTGTCTCTGTTTATATTACACTAGACCCTGTCTCTGTTTATATTACACTAGACCCTGTCTCTGTTTATATTACACTCGACCCTGTCTCTGTTTATATTACACTAGACCCTGTCTCTGTTTATATTACACGAGGCCCTGTCTCTGTTTATATTACACTGGACCCTGTCTCTGTTTATATTGCACTAGACCCTGCCTCTTTATATTACACTAGGCCCTGTCTCTGTTTATATTACACGAGGCCCTGTCTCTGTTTATATTACACTAGACCCTGTCCCTGTTTATATTACACTAGACCCTGTCTCTGTTTATATTACACTAGACCCTGTCTCTGTTTATATTACACTAGACCCTGTCTCTGTTTATATTACACTAGGCCCTGTCTCTGTTTATATTACACTAGACCCTGTCTCTGTTTATATTACACTAGACCCTGTCTCTGTTTATATTGCACTAGACCCTGTCTCTGTTTATATTACACGAGACCCTGTCTCTGTTTATATTACACTAGGACCTGCCTCTGTTTATGTTACATTAGGCCGTGTCTCTGTTTATATTACACTAGACCCTGTCTCTGTTTATATTACACGAGGCCCTGTCTCTGTTTATATTACACTAGACCATGTCCCTGTTTATATTACACTAGACCCTGTCTCTGTTTATATTACACTCGACCCTGTCTCTGTTTATATTACACGAGACCCTGTCTCTGTTTATATTACACTCGACCCTGTCTCTGTTTATATTACACTAGACCCTGTCACTGTTTATATTACACTCGACCCTGTCTCTTTTTATATTACACGAGGCCCTGTCTCTGTTTATATTACACTAGACCCTGCCCCTGTTTATATTACACTAGACCCTGTCTCTGTTTATATTACACTCGACCCTGTCTCTGTTTATATTACACTAGACCCTGTCTCTGTTTATATTACACTAGACCCTGTCTCTGTTTATATTACACCAGACCCTGTCTCTGTTTATATTACACTAGACCATGTCCCTGTTTATATTACACGAGACCCTGTCTCTGTTTATATTACACTCGACCCTGTCTCTGTTTATATTACACTCGACCCTGTCACTGTTTATATTACACTAGGCCCTGTCTCTGTTTATATTACACCAGACTCTGTATCTGTTTATATTACACTCGACCCTGTCTCTGTTTATATTACACTGGACCCTGTCCCTGTTTATATTACACGAGGCCCTGTCTCTGTTTATATTACACTGGACCCTGTCTCTGTTTATATTACACTAGACCCTGTCTCTGTTTATATTGCACTAGACCCTGTCTCTGTTTATATTACACGAGACCCTGTCCCTGTTTATATTACACTAGACCCTGTCTCTGTTTATATTACACCAGACTCTGTCTCTGTTTATATTACACTCGACCCTGTCTCTGTTTATATTACACTAGACCCTGTCCCTGTTTATATTACACGAGGCCCTGTCTCTGTTTATATTACACTGGACCCTGTCTCTGTTTATATTACACTAGACCCTGCCTCTGTTTATATTACACTAGACCCTGTCTCTGTTTATATTACACTGGACCCTGTCTCTGTTTATATTACACTAGACCCTGTCTCTGTTTATATTACACTAGGACCTGCCTCTGTTTATGTTACACTAGGCCCTGTCTCTGTTTATATTACACTGGACCCTGTCTCTGTTTATATTACACGAGACCCTGTCTCTGTTTATATTACACTCGACCCTGTCTCTGTTTATATTACACTAGACCCTGTCTCTGTTTATATTACACTAGACCCTGTCTCTGTTTATATTACACTGGACCCTGTCTCTGTTTATATTACACGAGACCCTGTCTCTGTTTATATTACACTCGACCCTGTCTCTGTTTATATTACACTAGACCCTGTCTCTGTTTATATTACACTAGACCCTGTCTCTGTTTATATTACACTAGACCCTGTCTCTGTTTATATTACACCAGACCCTGTCTCTGTTTATATTACACGAGGCCCTGTCTCTGTTTATATTACACTTGACCCTGTCTCTGTTTATATTACACTAGACCATGTCTCTGTTTATATTACACTAGACCCTGTCTCTGTTTATATTACACTCGACCCTGTCTCTGTTTATATTACACTAGACCCTGTCTCTGTTTATATTACACTCGACCCTGTCTCTGTTTATATTACACTAGACCCTGTCCCTGTTTATATTACACGAGGCCCTGTCTCTGTTTATATTACACTGGACCCTGTCTCTGTTTATATTACACTAGACCCTGCCTCTGTTTATATTACACTAGACCCTGTCACTGTTTATATTACACTAGACCCTGTCTCTGTTTATATTACGCTAGACCCTATCTCTGTTTATATTACACTAGACCCTGTCTCTGTTTATATTACACTAGACCCTGTTTCTGTTTGTATTACACTGGACCCTGTCTCTGTTTATATTACACGAGGCCCTGTCTCTGTTTATATTACACTTGACCCTGTCTCTGTTTATATTACACTAGACCATGTCTCTGTTTATATTACACTAGACCCTGTCTCTGTTTATATTACACTCGACCCTGTCTCTGTTTATATTACACTAGACCCTGTCTCTGTTTATATTACACTCGACCCTGTCTCTGTTTATATTACACTCGACCCTGTCCCTGTTTATATTACACTAGACCCTGCCTCTTTATATTACACTAGGCCCTGTCTCTGTTATATTACACGAGGCCCTGTCTCTGTTTATATTACACTAGACCCTGTCCCTGTTTATATTACACTAGACCCTGTTTCTGTTTGTATTACACTAGACCCTGTCTCTGTTTATATTACAGTAGACCCTGTCTCTGTTTATATTACACTAGACCCTGTCTCTGTTTATATTACACTCGACCCTGTCTCTGTTTATATTACACTAGACCTTGTCTCTGTTTATATTACACGAGGCCCTGTCTCTGTTTATATTACACTGGACCCTGTCTCTGTTTATATTGCACTAGACCCTGCCTCTTTATATTACACTAGGCCCTGTCTCTGTTTATATTACACGAGGCCCTGTCTCTGTTTATATTACACTAGACCCTGTCCCTGTTTATATTACAGTAGACCCTGCCTCTGTTTATATTACACTAGACCCTGTCACTGTTTATATTACACTAGACCCTGTCTCTGTTTATATTACGCTAGACCCTGTCTCTGTTTATATTACACTAGACCCTGTCTCTGTTTATATTACACTAGGCCCTGTCTCTGTTTATATTACACTAGACCCTGTCTCTGTTTATATTACACTAGACCCTGTCTCTGTTTGTATTGCACTAGACCCTGTCTCTGTTTATATTACACTAGACCCTGTCTCTGTTTATATTACAGCAGACCCTGTCTCTGTTTATATTACACTAGGCCCTGTCTCTGTTTATATTACACGAGGCCCTGTCTCTGTTTATATTACACTAGACCCTGTCTCTGTTTATATTACGCTAGACCCTGTCTCTGTTTATATTACACTAGACCCTGTCCCTGTTTATATTACACGAGGCCCTGTCTCTGTTTATATTACACTGGACCCTGTCTCTGTTTATATTACACTAGACCCTGTTTCTGTTTGTATTACACTAGACCCTGTCTCTGTTTATATTACACTAGACCCTGTCTCTGTTTATATTACACTAGACCCTGTCTCTGTTTATATTACACTCGACCCTGTCTCTGTTTATATTACACTAGACCCTGTCTCTGTTTATATTACACGAGGCCCTGTCTCTGTTTATATTACACTGGACCCTGTCTCTGTTTATATTACACTAGACCCTGCCTCTTTATATTACACTAGGCCCTGTCTCTGTTTATATTACACGAGGCCCTGTCTCTGTTTATATTACACTGGACCCTGTCCCTGTTTATATTACACTAGACCCTGTTTCTGTTTGTATTACACTAGACCCTGTCTCTGTTTATATTACACTAGACCCTGTCTCTGTTTATATTACACTAGACCCTGTCTCTGTTTATATTACACTCGACCCTGTCTCTGTTTATATTACACTAGACCCTGTCTCTGTTTATATTACACGAGGCCCTGTCTCTGTTTATATTACACTGGACCCTGTCTCTGTTTATATTGCACTAGACCCTGCCTCTTTATATTACACTAGGCCCTGTCTCTGTTTATATTACACGAGGCCCTGTCTCTGTTTATATTACACTAGACCCTGTCCCTGTTTATATTACACTAGACCCTGTCTCTGTTTATATTACACTAGACCCTGTCTCTGTTTATATTACACTAGACCCTGTCTCTGTTTATATTACACTAGGCCCTGTCTCTGTTTATATTACACTAGACCCTGTCTCTGTTTATATTACACTAGACCCTGTCTCTGTTTATATTGCACTAGACCCTGTCTCTGTTTATATTACACGAGACCCTGTCTCTGTTTATATTACACTAGGACCTGCCTCTGTTTATGTTACATTAGGCCGTGTCTCTGTTTATATTACACTAGACCCTGTCTCTGTTTATATTACACGAGGCCCTGTCTCTGTTTATATTACACTAGACCATGTCCCTGTTTATATTACACTAGACCCTGTCTCTGTTTATATTACACTCGACCCTGTCTCTGTTTATATTACACGAGACCCTGTCTCTGTTTATATTACACTCGACCCTGTCTCTGTTTATATTACACTAGACCCTGTCACTGTTTATATTACACTCGACCCTGTCTCTGTTTATATTACACGAGGCCCTGTCTCTGTTTATATTACACTAGACCCTGCCCCTGTTTATATTACACTAGACCCTGTCTCTGTTTATATTACACTCGACCCTGTCTCTGTTTATATTACACTAGACCCTGTCTCTGTTTATATTACACTAGACCCTGTCTCTGTTTATATTACACCAGACCCTGTCTCTGTTTATATTACACTAGACCATGTCCCTGTTTATATTACACGAGACCCTGTCTCTGTTTATATTACACTCGACCCTGTCTCTGTTTATATTACACTCGACCCTGTCACTGTTTATATTACACTAGGCCCTGTCTCTGTTTATATTACACCAGACTCTGTATCTGTTTATATTACACTCGACCCTGTCTCTGTTTATATTACACTGGACCCTGTCCCTGTTTATATTACACGAGGCCCTGTCTCTGTTTATATTACACTGGACCCTGTCTCTGTTTATATTACACTAGACCCTGTCTCTGTTTATATTGCACTAGACCCTGTCTCTGTTTATATTACACGAGACCCTGTCCCTGTTTATATTACACTAGACCCTGTCTCTGTTTATATTACACCAGACTCTGTCTCTGTTTATATTACACTGGACCCTGTCTCTGTTTATATTACACTAGACCCTGTCCCTGTTTATATTACACGAGGCCCTGTCTCTGTTTATATTACACTGGACCCTGTCTCTGTTTATATTACACTAGACCCTGCCTCTGTTTATATTACACTAGACCCTGTCTCTGTTTATATTACACTGGACCCTGTCTCTGTTTATATTACACTAGACCCTGTCTCTGTTTATATTACACTAGGACCTGCCTCTGTTTATGTTACACTAGGCCCTGTCTCTGTTTATATTACACTGGACCCTGTCTCTGTTTATATTACACGAGACCCTGTCTCTGTTTATATTACACTCGACCCTGTCTCTGTTTATATTACACTAGACCCTGTCTCTGTTTATATTACACTAGACCCTGTCTCTGTTTATATTACACTGGACCCTGTCTCTGTTTATATTACACGAGACCCTGTCTCTGTTTATATTACACTCGACCCTGTCTCTGTTTATATTACACTAGACCCTGTCTCTGTTTATATTACACTAGACCCTGTCTCTGTTTATATTACACTAGACCCTGTCTCTGTTTATATTACACCAGACCCTGTCTCTGTTTATATTACACGAGGCCCTGTCTCTGTTTATATTACACTTGACCCTGTCTCTGTTTATATTACACTAGACCATGTCTCTGTTTATATTACACTAGACCCTGTCTCTGTTTATATTACACTCGACCCTGTCTCTGTTTATATTACACTAGACCCTGTCTCTGTTTATATTACACTCGACCCTGTCTCTGTTTATATTACACTAGACCCTGTCCCTGTTTATATTACACGAGGCCCTGTCTCTGTTTATATTACACTGGACCCTGTCTCTGTTTATATTACACTAGACCCTGCCTCTGTTTATATTACACTAGACCCTGTCACTGTTTATATTACACTAGACCCTGTCTCTGTTTATATTACGCTAGACCCTATCTCTGTTTATATTACACTAGACCCTGTCTCTGTTTATATTACACTAGACCCTGTTTCTGTTTGTATTACACTGGACCCTGTCTCTGTTTATATTACACTAGACCCTGTCTCTGTTTATATTACACTAGACCCTGTCTCTGTTTATATTACACTCGACCCTGTCTCTGTTTATATTACACTAGACCCTGTCTCTGTTTATATTACACGAGGCCCTGTCTCTGTTTATATTACACTGGACCCTGTCTCTGTTTATATTACACTAGACCCTGCCTCTTTATATTACACTAGGCCCTGTCTCTGTTTATATTACACGAGGCCCTGTCCCTGTTTATATTACACTAGACCCTGTCCCTGTTTATATTACACTCGACCCTGTCTCTGTTTATATTACACTAGGCCCTGTCTCTGTTTATATTACACGAGGCCCTGTCTCTGTTTATATTACACTAGACCCTGTCCCTGTTTATATTACACTAGACCCTGTCTCTGTTTATATTACACTAGACACTGTCTCTGTTTATATTACACTAGGCCCTGTCTCTGTTTATATTACACTAGACCCTGTCTCTGTTTATATTACACTAGACCCTGTCTCTGTTTATATTGCACTAGACCCTGTCTCTGTTTATATTACAGGAGACCCTGTCTCTGTTTATATTACACTAGGACCTGCCTCTGTTTATGTTACATTAGGCCCTGTCTCTGTTTATATTACACTAGACCCTGTCTCTGTTTATATTACACGAGGCCCTGTCTCTGTTTATATTACACTAGACCATGTCCCTGTTTATATTACACTAGACCCTGTCTCTGTTTATATTACACTAGACCCTGTCTCTGTTTATATTACACTAGACCCTGTCTCTGTTTATATTACACCAGACCCTGTCTCTGTTTATATTACACTAGACCATGTCCCAGTTTATATTACACTCGACCCTGTCTCTGTTTATATTACACTCGACCCTGTCTCTGTTTATATTACACTAGACCCTGTCTCTGTTTATATTACACTCGACCCTGTCTCTGTTTATATTACACTAGACCCTGTCCCTGTTTATATTACATGAGGCCCTGTCTCTGTTTATATTACACTGGACCCTGTCTCTGTTTATATTACACTAGACCCTGCCTCTGTTTATATTACAGTAGACCCTGTCACTGTTTATATTACACTAGACCCTGTCTCTGTTTATATTACGCTAGACCCTATCTCTGTTTATATTACACTAAACCCTGTCTCTGTTTATATTACACTAGGACCTGCCTCTGTTTATGTTACACTAGGCCCTGTCTCTGTTTATATTACACTGGACCCTGTCTCTGTTTATATTACACGAGACCCTGTCTCTGTTTATATTACACTCGACCCTGTCTCTGTTTATATTGCACTAGACCCTGTCTCTGTTTATATTACACTAGACCCTGTCTCTGTTTATATTACACTGGACCCTGTCTCTGTTTATATTACACGAGACCCTGTCTCTGTTTATATTACACTCGACCCTGTCTCTGTTTATATTACACTAGACCCTGTCTCTGTTTATATTACACTAGACCCTGTCTCTGTTTATATTACACTAGACCCTGTCTCTGTTTATATTACACCAGACCCTGTCTCTGTTTATATTACACGAGGCCCTGTCTCTGTTTATATTACACTCGACCCTATCTCTGTTTATATTACACTAGACCATGTCCCTGTTTATATTACACTAGACCCTGTCTCTGTTTATATTACACTCGACCCTGTCTCTGTTTATATTACACTAGACCCTGTCTCTGTTTATATTACACTCGACCCTGTCTCTGTTTATATTACACTAGACCCTGTCCCTGTTTATATTACACGAGGCCCTGTCTCTGTTTATATTACACTGGACCCTGTCTCTGTTTATATTACACTAGACCCTGCCTCTGTTTATATTACACTAGACCCTGTCACTGTTTATATTCCACTAGACCCTGTCTCTGTTTATATTACGCTAGACCCTATCTCTGTTTATATTACACTAGACCCTGTCTCTGTTTATATTACACTAGACCCTGTTTCTGTTTGTATTACACTAGACCCTGTCTTTGTTTATATTACACTAGACCCTGTCTCTGTTTATATTACACTCGACCCTGTCTCTGTTTATATTACACTAGACCCTGTCTCTGTTTATATTACACGAGGCCCTGTCTCTGTTTATATTACACTGGACCCTGTCTCTGTTTATATTACACGAGGCCCTGTCTCTGTTTATATTACACTGGACCCTGTCTCTGTTTATATTACACTAGACCCTGCCTCTTTATATTACACTAGGCCCTGTCTCTGTTTATATTACACGAGGCCCTGTCCCTGTTTATATTACACTAGACCCTGTCCCTGTTTATATTACACTAGACCCTGTCTCTGTTTATATTACACTAGGCCCTGTCTCTGTTTATATTACACGAGGCCCTGTCTCTGTTTATATTACACTAGACCCTGTCCCTGTTTATATTACACTAGGACCTGCCTCTGTTTATGTTACACTAGGCCCTGTCTCTGTTTATATTACACTAGACCCTGTCTCTGTTTATATTACACGAGGCCCTGTCTCTGTTTATATTACACTAGACCATGTCCCTGTTTATATTACACTAGACCCTGTCTCTGTTTATATTACACTAGACCCTGTCTCTGATTATATTACACTAGACCCTGTCTCTGTTTATATTACACCAGACCCCTGTGTTTATATTACATGAGGCCCTGTCTCTGTTTATATTACACTGGACCCTGTCTCTGTTTATATTACACTAGACCCTGCCTCTGTTTATATTACACTAGACCCTGTCACTGTTTATATTACACTAGACTCTGTCTCTGTTTATATTACGCTAGACCCTATCTCTGTTTATATTACACTAGACCCTGTCTCTGTTTATATTACACTAGACCCTGTTTCTGTTTGTATTACACTAGACCCTGTCTCTGTTTATATTACACTAGACCCTGTCTCTGTTTATATTACACTAGACCCTGTCTCTGTTTATATTACACTCGACCCTGTCTCTGTTTATATTACACTAGACCCTGTCTCTGTTTATATTACACGAGGCCCTGTCTCTGTTTATATTACATTGGACCCTGTCTCTGTTTATATTACACTAGACCCTGCCTCTTTATATTACACTAGGCCCTGTCTCTGTTTATATTACACGAGGCCCTGTCTCTGTTTATATTACACTAGGCCCTGTCTCTGTTTATATTACACTAGACCCTGTCTCTGTTTATATTGCACTAGACCCTGTCTCTGTTTATATTGCACTAGACCCTGTCTCTGTTTATATTACATGAGACCCTGTCTCTGTTTATATTACACTAGGACCTGCCTCTGTTTATGTTACATTAGGCCCTGTCTCTGTTTATATTACACTAGACCCTGTCTCTGTTTATATTACACGAGGCCCTGTCTCTGTTTATATTACACTCGACCATGTCCCTGTTTATCTTACACTAGACCCTGTCACTGTTTGTATTACACTAGGCCCTGTCTCTGTTTATATTACACCAGACTCTGTATCTGTTTATATTACACTCGACCCTGTCTCTGTTTATATTACACGAGGCCCTGTCTCTGTTTATATTACACTAGACCCTGTCCCTGTTTATATTACACTAGACCCTGTCTCTGTTTATATTACACTAGACCCTGTCTCTGTTTATATTACACTAGGCCCTGTCTCTGTTTATATTACACTGGACCCTGTCTCTGTTTATATTACACTAGACCCTGTCTCTGTTTATATTGCACTAGACCCTGTCTCTGTTTATATTACACTAGGACCTGCCTCTGTTTATGTTACATTAGGCCCTGTCTCTGTTTATATTACACTAGACCCTGTCTCTGTTTATATTACACGAGGCCCTGTCTCTGTTTATATTACACTAGACCATGTCCCTGTTTATATTACACTAGACCCTGTCTCTGTTCATATTACACTCGACCCTGTCTCTGTTTATATTACACTAGACCCTGTCTCTGTTTATATTACACTAGACCCTGTCTCTGTTTATATTACACCAGACCCTGTCTCTGTTTATATTACACTAGACCATGTCCCTGTTTATATTACACGAGACCCTGTCTCTGTTTATATTACACTCGACCCTGTCTCTGTTTATATTACACGAGGCCCTGTCTCTGTTTATATTACACTAGGCCCTGTCTCTGTTTATATTACACTGGACCCTGTCTCTGTTTATATTACACTAGACCCTGCCTCTGTTTATATTGCACTAGACCCTGTCTCTGTTTATATTACACGAGACCCTGTCTCTGTTTATATTACACTAGGACCTGCCTCTGTTTATGTTACATTAGGCCCTGTCTCTGTTTATATTACACTAGACCCTGTCTCTGTTTATATTACACGAGGCCCTGTCTCTGTTTATATTACACTAGACCATGTCCCTGTTTATATTACACTAGACCCTGTCTCTGTTTATATTACACTAGACCCTGTCCCTGTTTATATTACACTAGACCCTGTCTCTGTTTATATTACACTGGACCCTGTCTCTGTTTATATTACACTAGACCCTGCCTCTGTTTATATTACACTAGACCCTGTCACTGTTTATATTACACTAGACCCTGTCTCTGTTTATATTACGTTAGACCCTATCTCTGTTTATATTACACTAGACCCTGTCTCTGTTTATATTACACTAGACCCTGTTTCTGTTTGTATTACACTAGACCCTGTCTCTGTTTATATTACACTAGACCCTGTCTCTGTTTATATTACACTAGACCCTGTCTCTGTTTATATTACACTCGACCCTGTCTCTGTTTATATTACACTAGACCCTGTCTCTGTTTATATTACACGAGGCCCTGTCTCTGTTTATATTACATTGGACCCTGTCTCTGTTTATATTACACTAGACGCTGCCTCTTTATATTACACTAGGCCCTGTCTCTGTTTACATTACACGAGGCCCTGTCTCTGTTTATATTACACTAGGCCCTGTCTCTGTTTATATTACACTAGACCCTGTCTCTGTTTATATTACACTAGACCCTGTCTCTGTTTATATTGCACCAGACCCTGTCTCTGTTTATATTACACGAGACCCTGTCTCTGTTTATATTACACTAGACCCTGTCTCTGTTTATATTACACTAGACCCTGTCTCTGTTTATATTACACTAGACCCTGTCTCTGTTTATATTACACTAGACCCTGTCTCTGTTTATATTACACTAGACCCTGTCTCTGTTTATATTACACTAGACCCTGTCTCTGTTTATATTACACCAGACCCTGTCTCTGTTTATATTACACGAGACCATGTCCCTGTTTATATTACACGAGGCCCTGTCTCTGTTTATATTACACTAGACCCTGTCACTGTTTATATTACACTAGGCCCTGTCTCTGTTTATATTACACCAGACTCTGTATCTGTTTATATTACACTCGACCCTGTCTCTGTTTATATTAAACGAGGCCCTGTCTCTGTTTATATTACACTCGACCCTGTCTCTGTTTATATTACACTAGACCATGTCCCTGTTTATATTACACTAGACCCTGTCTCTGTTTATATTACACTCGACCCTGTCTCTGTTTATATTACACTAGACCCTGTCTCTGTTTATATTACACTCGACCCTGTCTCTGTTTATATTACACTAGACCCTGTCCCTGTTTATATTACATGAGGCCCTGTCTCTGTTTATATTACACTGGACCCTGTCTCTGTTTATATTACACTAGACCCTGCCTCTGTTTATATTACAGTAGACCCTGTCACTGTTTATATTACACTAGACCCTGTCTCTGTTTAGATTACGCTAGACCCTATCTCTGTTTATATTACATGAGGCCCTGTCTCTGTTTATATTACACTAGACCCTGTCCCTGTTTATATTACATGAGGCCCTGTCTCTGTTTATATTACACTGGACCCTGTCTCTGTTTATATTACACTAGACCCTGCCTCTGTTTATATTACACTAGACCCTGTCACTGTTTATATTACACTAGACCCTGTCTCTGTTTATATTACGTTAGACCCTATCTCTGTTTATATTACACTAGACCCTGTCTCTGTTTATATTACACTAGACACTGTCTCTGTTTATATTACACTAGACCCTGTCTCTGTTTATATTACACTAGACCCTGTCTCTGTTTATATTACACTCGACCCTGTCTCTGTTTATATTACACTAGAACCTGTCTCTGTTTATATTACACGAGGCCCTGTCTCTGTTTATATTACATTGGACCCTGTCTCTGTTTATATTACACTAGACCCTGCCTCTTTATATTACACTAGGCCCTGTCTCTGTTTATATTACACGAGGCCCTGTCTCTGTTTATATTACACTAGGCCCTGTCTCTGTTTATATTACACTAGACCCTGTCACTGTTTATATTACACTCGGCCCTGTCTCTGTTTATATTACACTGGACCCTGTCTCTGTTTATATTACACTAGACCCTGTCTCTGTTTATATTGCACTAGACCCTGTCTCTGTTTATATTACACGAGACCCTGTCTCTGTTTATATTACACTAGGACCTGCCTCTGTTTATGTTACATTGGGCCCTGTCTCTGTTTATATTACACTAGACCCTGTCTCTGTTTATATTACACGAGGCCCTGTCTCTGTTTATATTACACTAGACCATGTCCCTGTTTATATTACACTAGACCCTGTCTCTGTTTATATTACACTCGACCCTGTCTCTGTTTATATTACACTAGACCCTGTCTCTGTTTATATTACACTAGACCCTGTCTCTGTTTATATTACAACAGACCCTGTCTCTGTTTATATTACACGAGACCCTGTCTCTGTTTATATTACACTAGGACCTGCCTCTGTTTATGTTACATTAGGCCCTGTCTCTGTTTATATTACACTAGACCCTGTCTCTGTTTATATTACACGAGGCCCTGTCTCTGTTTATATTACACTCGACCATGTCCCTGTTTATATTACACTAGACCCTGTCTCTGTTTATATTACACTAGACCCTGTCTCTGTTTATATTACACTAGACCCTGTCTCTGTTTATATTACACCAGACCCTGTTTCTGTTTATATTACACTAGACCATGTCCCTGTTTATATTACACGAGACCCTGTCTCTGTTTATATTACACTCGACCCTGTCTCTGTTTATATTACACTAGACCCTGTCTCTGTTTATATTACACGAGGCCCTGTCTCTGTTTATATTACATTGGACCCTGTCTCTGTTTATATTGCACTAGACCCTGCCTCTTTATATTACACTAGGCCCTGTCTTTGTTTATATTACACGAGGCCCTGTCTCTGTTTATATTACACTAGGCCCTGTCTCTGTTTATATTACACTAGGCCCTGTCTCTGTTTATATTACACTGGACCCTGTCTCTGTTTATATTACACTAGACCCTGTCTCTGTTTATATTGCACTAGACCCTGTCTCTGTTTATATTACACGAGACCCTGTCTCTGTTTATATTACACTAGGACCTGCCTCTGTTTATGTTACATTAGGCCCTGTCTCTGTTTATATTACACTAGACCCTGTCTCTGTTTATATTACACGAGGCCCTGTCTCTGTTTATATTACACTAGACCATGTCCCTGTTTATATTACACTAGACCCTGTCTCTGTTTATATTACACTAGACCCTGTCCCTGTTTATATTACATGAGGCCCTGTCTCTGTTTATATTACACTGGACCCTGTCTCTGTTTATATTACACTAGACCCTGCCTCTGTTTATATTACACTAGACCCTGTCACTGTTTATATTACACTAGACCCTGTCTCTGTTTATATTACACGAGGCCCTGTCTCTGTTTACATTACACTCGACCCTGTCTCTGTTTATATTACACTAGACCCTGTCACTGTTTATATTACACTAGGCCCTGTCTCTGTTTATATTACACCAGACTCTGTATCTGTTTATATTACACTCGACCCTGTCTCTGTTTATATTACACGAGGCCCTGTCTCTGTTTATATTACACTAGACCCTGTCCCTGTTTATATTACACTAGACCCTGTCTCTGTTTATATTACACTAGACCCTGTCTCTGTTTATATTACACTAGGCCCTGTCTCTGTTTATATTACACTGGACCCTGTCTCTGTTTATATTACACTAGACCCTGTCTCTGTTTATATTGCACTAGACCCTGTCTCTGTTTATATTACACGAGACCCTGTCTCTGTTTATATTACACTAGGACCTGCCTCTGTTTATGTTACATTAGGCCCTGTCTCTGTTTATATTACACTAGACCCTGTCTCTGTTTATATTACACGAGGCCCTGTCTCTGTTTATATTACACTAGACCATGTCCCTGTTTATATTACACTAGACCCTGTCTCTGTTTATATTACACTGGACCCTGTCCCTGTTTATATTACACGAGGCCCTGTCTCTGTTTATATTACACTGGACCCTGTCTCTGTTTATATTACACTAGACCCTGTCTCTGTTTATATTGCACTAGACCCTGTCTCTGTTTATATTACACGAGACCCTGTCCCTGTTTATATTACACTAGACCCTGTCTCTGTTTATATTACACTAGACCCTGTCTCTGTTTATATTACACTAGACCCTGTCTCTGTTTATATTACACCAGACCCTGTCTCTGTTTATATTACACGAGACCATGTCCCTGTTTATATTACACGAGGCCCTGTCTCTGTTTATATTACACTAGACCCTGTCACTGTTTATATTACACTCGGCCCTGTCTCTGTTTATATTACACTGGACCCTGTCTCTGTTTATATTACACTAGACCCTGTCTCTGTTTATATTGCACTAGACCCTGTCTCTGTTTATATTACACGAGACCCTGTCTCTGTTTATATTACACTAGGACCTGCCTCTGTTTATGTTACATTGGGCCCTGTCTCTGTTTATATTACACTAGACCCTGTCTCTGTTTATATTACACGAGGCCCTGTCTCTGTTTATATTACACTAGACCATGTCCCTGTTTATATTACACTAGACCCTGTCTCTGTTTATATTACACTCGACCCTGTCTCTGTTTATATTACACTAGACCCTGTCTCTGTTTATATTACACTAGACCCTGTCTCTGTTTATATTACAACAGACCCTGTCTCTGTTTATATTACACGAGACCCTGTCTCTGTTTATATTACACTAGGACCTGCCTCTGTTTATGTTACATTAGGCCCTGTCTCTGTTTATATTACACTAGACCCTGTCTCTGTTTATATTACACGAGGCCCTGTCTCTGTTTATATTACACTCGACCATGTCCCTGTTTATATTACACTAGACCCTGTCTCTGTTTATATTACACTAGACCCTGTCTCTGTTTATATTACACTAGACCCTGTCTCTGTTTATATTACACCAGACCCTGTTTCTGTTTATATTACACTAGACCATGTCCCTGTTTATATTACACGAGACCCTGTCTCTGTTTATATTACACTCGACCCTGTCTCTGTTTATATTACACTAGACCCTGTCTCTGTTTATATTACACGAGGCCCTGTCTCTGTTTATATTACATTGGACCCTGTCTCTGTTTATATTGCACTAGACCCTGCCTCTTTATATTACACTAGGCCCTGTCTCTGTTTATATTACACTAGGCCCTGTCTCTGTTTATATTACACTGGACCCTGTCTCTGTTTATATTACACTAGACCCTGCCTCTGTTTATATTGCACTAGACCCTGTCTCTGTTTATATTACACTGGACCCTGTCTCTGTTTATATTACACTAGACCCTGCCTCTTTATATTACACTAGGCCCTGTCTCTGTTTATATTACACGAGGCCCTGTCCCTGTTTATATTACACTAGACCCTGTCCCTGTTTATATTACACTAGACCCTGTCTCTGTTTATATTACACTAGGCCCTGTCTCTGTTTATATTACACGAGGCCCTGTCTCTGTTTATATTACACTAGACCCTGTCCCTGTTTATATTACACTAGGACCTGCCTCTGTTTATGTTACACTAGGCCCTGTCTCTGTTTATATTACACTAGACCCTGTCTCTGTTTATATTACACGAGGCCCTGTCTCTGTTTATATTACACTAGACCATGTCCCTGTTTATATTACACTAGACCCTGTCTCTGTTTATATTACACTAGACCCTGTCTCTGATTATATTACACTAGACCCTGTCTCTGTTTATATTACACCAGACCCCTGTGTTTATATTACATGAGGCCCTGTCTCTGTTTATATTACACTGGACCCTGTCTCTGTTTATATTACACTAGACCCTGCCTCTGTTTATATTACACTAGACCCTGTCACTGTTTATATTACACTAGACTCTGTCTCTGTTTATATTACGCTAGACCCTATCTCTGTTTATATTACACTAGACCCTGTCTCTGTTTATATTACACTAGACCCTGTTTCTGTTTGTATTACACTAGACCCTGTCTCTGTTTATATTACACTAGACCCTGTCTCTGTTTATATTACACTAGACCCTGTCTCTGTTTATATTACACTCGACCCTGTCTCTGTTTATATTACACTAGACCCTGTCTCTGTTTATATTACACGAGGCCCTGTCTCTGTTTATATTACATTGGACCCTGTCTCTGTTTATATTACACTAGACCCTGCCTCTTTATATTACACTAGGCCCTGTCTCTGTTTATATTACACGAGGCCCTGTCTCTGTTTATATTACACTAGGCCCTGTCTCTGTTTATATTACACTAGACCCTGTCTCTGTTTATATTGCACTAGACCCTGTCTCTGTTTATATTGCACTAGACCCTGTCTCTGTTTATATTACATGAGACCCTGTCTCTGTTTATATTACACTAGGACCTGCCTCTGTTTATGTTACATTAGGCCCTGTCTCTGTTTATATTACACTAGACCCTGTCTCTGTTTATATTACACGAGGCCCTGTCTCTGTTTATATTACACTCGACCATGTCCCTGTTTATCTTACACTAGACCCTGTCACTGTTTGTATTACACTAGGCCCTGTCTCTGTTTATATTACACCAGACTCTGTATCTGTTTATATTACACTCGACCCTGTCTCTGTTTATATTACACGAGGCCCTGTCTCTGTTTATATTACACTAGACCCTGTCCCTGTTTATATTACACTAGACCCTGTCTCTGTTTATATTACACTAGACCCTGTCTCTGTTTATATTACACTAGGCCCTGTCTCTGTTTATATTACACTGGACCCTGTCTCTGTTTATATTACACTAGACCCTGTCTCTGTTTATATTGCACTAGACCCTGTCTCTGTTTATATTACACTAGGACCTGCCTCTGTTTATGTTACATTAGGCCCTGTCTCTGTTTATATTACACTAGACCCTGTCTCTGTTTATATTACACGAGGCCCTGTCTCTGTTTATATTACACTAGACCATGTCCCTGTTTATATTACACTAGACCCTGTCTCTGTTCATATTACACTCGACCCTGTCTCTGTTTATATTACACTAGACCCTGTCTCTGTTTATATTACACTAGACCCTGTCTCTGTTTATATTACACCAGACCCTGTCTCTGTTTATATTACACTAGACCATGTCCCTGTTTATATTACACGAGACCCTGTCTCTGTTTATATTACACTCGACCCTGTCTCTGTTTATATTACACGAGGCCCTGTCTCTGTTTATATTACACTAGGCCCTGTCTCTGTTTATATTACACTGGACCCTGTCTCTGTTTATATTACACTAGACCCTGCCTCTGTTTATATTGCACTAGACCCTGTCTCTGTTTATATTACACGAGACCCTGTCTCTGTTTATATTACACTAGGACCTGCCTCTGTTTATGTTACATTAGGCCCTGTCTCTGTTTATATTACACTAGACCCTGTCTCTGTTTATATTACACGAGGCCCTGTCTCTGTTTATATTACACTAGACCATGTCCCTGTTTATATTACACTAGACCCTGTCTCTGTTTATATTACACTAGACCCTGTCCCTGTTTATATTACACTAGACCCTGTCTCTGTTTATATTACACTGGACCCTGTCTCTGTTTATATTACACTAGACCCTGCCTCTGTTTATATTACACTAGACCCTGTCACTGTTTATATTACACTAGACCCTGTCTCTGTTTATATTACGTTAGACCCTATCTCTGTTTATATTACACTAGACCCTGTCTCTGTTTATATTACACTAGACCCTGTTTCTGTTTGTATTACACTAGACCCTGTCTCTGTTTATATTACACTAGACCCTGTCTCTGTTTATATTACACTAGACCCTGTCTCTGTTTATATTACACTCGACCCTGTCTCTGTTTATATTACACTAGACCCTGTCTCTGTTTATATTACACGAGGCCCTGTCTCTGTTTATATTACATTGGACCCTGTCTCTGTTTATATTACACTAGACGCTGCCTCTTTATATTACACTAGGCCCTGTCTCTGTTTACATTACACGAGGCCCTGTCTCTGTTTATATTACACTAGGCCCTGTCTCTGTTTATATTACACTAGACCCTGTCTCTGTTTATATTACACTAGACCCTGTCTCTGTTTATATTGCACCAGACCCTGTCTCTGTTTATATTACACGAGACCCTGTCTCTGTTTATATTACACTAGACCCTGTCTCTGTTTATATTACACTAGACCCTGTCTCTGTTTATATTACACTAGACCCTGTCTCTGTTTATATTACACTAGACCCTGTCTCTGTTTATATTACACTAGACCCTGTCTCTGTTTATATTACACTAGACCCTGTCTCTGTTTATATTACACCAGACCCTGTCTCTGTTTATATTACACGAGACCATGTCCCTGTTTATATTACACGAGGCCCTGTCTCTGTTTATATTACACTAGACCCTGTCACTGTTTATATTACACTAGGCCCTGTCTCTGTTTATATTACACCAGACTCTGTATCTGTTTATATTACACTCGACCCTGTCTCTGTTTATATTAAACGAGGCCCTGTCTCTGTTTATATTACACTCGACCCTGTCTCTGTTTATATTACACTAGACCATGTCCCTGTTTATATTACACTAGACCCTGTCTCTGTTTATATTACACTCGACCCTGTCTCTGTTTATATTACACTAGACCCTGTCTCTGTTTATATTACACTCGACCCTGTCTCTGTTTATATTACACTAGACCCTGTCCCTGTTTATATTACATGAGGCCCTGTCTCTGTTTATATTACACTGGACCCTGTCTCTGTTTATATTACACTAGACCCTGCCTCTGTTTATATTACAGTAGACCCTGTCACTGTTTATATTACACTAGACCCTGTCTCTGTTTAGATTACGCTAGACCCTATCTCTGTTTATATTACATGAGGCCCTGTCTCTGTTTATATTACACTAGACCCTGTCCCTGTTTATATTACATGAGGCCCTGTCTCTGTTTATATTACACTGGACCCTGTCTCTGT
The DNA here is from genome assembly GCF_044704955.1 of Pristiophorus japonicus. NCBI lineage: Eukaryota > Metazoa > Chordata > Chondrichthyes > Pristiophoridae > Pristiophorus > Pristiophorus japonicus. Next base: position 259,307 of record NW_027251257.1, read on the forward strand.
TTATATTACACTAGACCCTGCCTCTGTTTATATTACACTAGACCCTGTCACTGTTTATATTACACTAGACCCTGTCTCTGTTTATATTACGTTAGACCCTATCTCTGTTTATATTACACTAGACCCTGTCTCTGTTTATATTACACTAGACACTGTCTCTGTTTATATTACACTAGACCCTGTCTCTGTTTATATTACACTAGACCCTGTCTCTGTTTATATTACACTCGACCCTGTCTCTGTTTATATTACACTAGAACCTGTCTCTGTTTATATTACACGAGGCCCTGTCTCTGTTTATATTACATTGGACCCTGTCTCTGTTTATATTACACTAGACCCTGCCTCTTTATATTACACTAGGCCCTGTCTCTGTTTATATTACACGAGGCCCTGTCTCTGTTTATATTACACTAGGCCCTGTCTCTGTTTATATTACACTAGACCCTGTCACTGTTTATATTACACTCGGCCCTGTCTCTGTTTATATTACACTGGACCCTGTCTCTGTTTATATTACACTAGACCCTGTCTCTGTTTATATTGCACTAGACCCTGTCTCTGTTTATATTACACGAGACCCTGTCTCTGTTTATATTACACTAGGACCTGCCTCTGTTTATGTTACATTGGGCCCTGTCTCTGTTTATATTACACTAGACCCTGTCTCTGTTTATATTACACGAGGCCCTGTCTCTGTTTATATTACACTAGACCATGTCCCTGTTTATATTACACTAGACCCTGTCTCTGTTTATATTACACTCGACCCTGTCTCTGTTTATATTACACTAGACCCTGTCTCTGTTTATATTACACTAGACCCTGTCTCTGTTTATATTACAACAGACCCTGTCTCTGTTTATATTACACGAGACCCTGTCTCTGTTTATATTACACTAGGACCTGCCTCTGTTTATGTTACATTAGGCCCTGTCTCTGTTTATATTACACTAGACCCTGTCTCTGTTTATATTACACGAGGCCCTGTCTCTGTTTATATTACACTCGACCATGTCCCTGTTTATATTACACTAGACCCTGTCTCTGTTTATATTACACTAGACCCTGTCTCTGTTTATATTACACTAGACCCTGTCTCTGTTTATATTACACCAGACCCTGTTTCTGTTTATATTACACTAGACCATGTCCCTGTTTATATTACACGAGACCCTGTCTCTGTTTATATTACACTCGACCCTGTCTCTGTTTATATTACACTAGACCCTGTCTCTGTTTATATTACACGAGGCCCTGTCTCTGTTTATATTACATTGGACCCTGTCTCTGTTTATATTGCACTAGACCCTGCCTCTTTATATTACACTAGGCCCTGTCTTTGTTTATATTACACGAGGCCCTGTCTCTGTTTATATTACACTAGGCCCTGTCTCTGTTTATATTACACTAGGCCCTGTCTCTGTTTATATTACACTGGACCCTGTCTCTGTTTATATTACACTAGACCCTGTCTCTGTTTATATTGCACTAGACCCTGTCTCTGTTTATATTACACGAGACCCTGTCTCTGTTTATATTACACTAGGACCTGCCTCTGTTTATGTTACATTAGGCCCTGTCTCTGTTTATATTACACTAGACCCTGTCTCTGTTTATATTACACGAGGCCCTGTCTCTGTTTATATTACACTAGACCATGTCCCTGTTTATATTACACTAGACCCTGTCTCTGTTTATATTACACTAGACCCTGTCCCTGTTTATATTACATGAGGCCCTGTCTCTGTTTATATTACACTGGACCCTGTCTCTGTTTATATTACACTAGACCCTGCCTCTGTTTATATTACACTAGACCCTGTCACTGTTTATATTACACTAGACCCTGTCTCTGTTTATATTACACGAGGCCCTGTCTCTGTTTACATTACACTCGACCCTGTCTCTGTTTATATTACACTAGACCCTGTCACTGTTTATATTACACTAGGCCCTGTCTCTGTTTATATTACACCAGACTCTGTATCTGTTTATATTACACTCGACCCTGTCTCTGTTTATATTACACGAGGCCCTGTCTCTGTTTATATTACACTAGACCCTGTCCCTGTTTATATTACACTAGACCCTGTCTCTGTTTATATTACACTAGACCCTGTCTCTGTTTATATTACACTAGGCCCTGTCTCTGTTTATATTACACTGGACCCTGTCTCTGTTTATATTACACTAGACCCTGTCTCTGTTTATATTGCACTAGACCCTGTCTCTGTTTATATTACACGAGACCCTGTCTCTGTTTATATTACACTAGGACCTGCCTCTGTTTATGTTACATTAGGCCCTGTCTCTGTTTATATTACACTAGACCCTGTCTCTGTTTATATTACACGAGGCCCTGTCTCTGTTTATATTACACTAGACCATGTCCCTGTTTATATTACACTAGACCCTGTCTCTGTTTATATTACACTGGACCCTGTCCCTGTTTATATTACACGAGGCCCTGTCTCTGTTTATATTACACTGGACCCTGTCTCTGTTTATATTACACTAGACCCTGTCTCTGTTTATATTGCACTAGACCCTGTCTCTGTTTATATTACACGAGACCCTGTCCCTGTTTATATTACACTAGACCCTGTCTCTGTTTATATTACACTAGACCCTGTCTCTGTTTATATTACACTAGACCCTGTCTCTGTTTATATTACACCAGACCCTGTCTCTGTTTATATTACACGAGACCATGTCCCTGTTTATATTACACGAGGCCCTGTCTCTGTTTATATTACACTAGACCCTGTCACTGTTTATATTACACTCGGCCCTGTCTCTGTTTATATTACACTGGACCCTGTCTCTGTTTATATTACACTAGACCCTGTCTCTGTTTATATTGCACTAGACCCTGTCTCTGTTTATATTACACGAGACCCTGTCTCTGTTTATATTACACTAGGACCTGCCTCTGTTTATGTTACATTGGGCCCTGTCTCTGTTTATATTACACTAGACCCTGTCTCTGTTTATATTACACGAGGCCCTGTCTCTGTTTATATTACACTAGACCATGTCCCTGTTTATATTACACTAGACCCTGTCTCTGTTTATATTACACTCGACCCTGTCTCTGTTTATATTACACTAGACCCTGTCTCTGTTTATATTACACTAGACCCTGTCTCTGTTTATATTACAACAGACCCTGTCTCTGTTTATATTACACGAGACCCTGTCTCTGTTTATATTACACTAGGACCTGCCTCTGTTTATGTTACATTAGGCCCTGTCTCTGTTTATATTACACTAGACCCTGTCTCTGTTTATATTACACGAGGCCCTGTCTCTGTTTATATTACACTCGACCATGTCCCTGTTTATATTACACTAGACCCTGTCTCTGTTTATATTACACTAGACCCTGTCTCTGTTTATATTACACTAGACCCTGTCTCTGTTTATATTACACCAGACCCTGTTTCTGTTTATATTACACTAGACCATGTCCCTGTTTATATTACACGAGACCCTGTCTCTGTTTATATTACACTCGACCCTGTCTCTGTTTATATTACACTAGACCCTGTCTCTGTTTATATTACACGAGGCCCTGTCTCTGTTTATATTACATTGGACCCTGTCTCTGTTTATATTGCACTAGACCCTGCCTCTTTATATTACACTAGGCCCTGTCTTTGTTTATATTACACGAGGCCCTGTCTCTGTTTATATTACACTAGGCCCTGTCTCTGTTTATATTACACTAGGCCCTGTCTCTGTTTATATTACACTGGACCCTGTCTCTGTTTATATTACACTAGACCCTGTCTCTGTTTATATTGCACTAGACCCTGTCTCTGTTTATATTACACGAGACCCTGTCTCTGTTTATATTACACTAGGACCTGCCTCTGTTTATGTTACATTAGGCCCTGTCTCTGTTTATATTACACTAGACCCTGTCTCTGTTTATATTACACGAGGCCCTGTCTCTGTTTATATTACACTAGACCATGTCCCTGTTTATATTACACTAGACCCTGTCTCTGTTTATATTACACTAGACCCTGTCCCTGTTTATATTACATGAGGCCCTGTCTCTGTTTATATTACACTGGACCCTGTCTCTGTTTATATTACACTAGACCCTGCCTCTGTTTATATTACACTAGACCCTGTCACTGTTTATATTACACTAGACCCTGTCTCTGTTTATATTACACGAGGCCCTGTCTCTGTTTACATTACACTCGACCCTGTCTCTGTTTATATTACACTAGACCCTGTCACTGTTTATATTACACTAGGCCCTGTCTCTGTTTATATTACACCAGACTCTGTATCTGTTTATATTACACTCGACCCTGTCTCTGTTTATATTACACGAGGCCCTGTCTCTGTTTATATTACACTAGACCCTGTCCCTGTTTATATTACACTAGACCCTGTCTCTGTTTATATTACACTAGACCCTGTCTCTGTTTATATTACACTAGGCCCTGTCTCTGTTTATATTACACTGGACCCTGTCTCTGTTTATATTACACTAGACCCTGTCTCTGTTTATATTGCACTAGACCCTGTCTCTGTTTATATTACACGAGACCCTGTCTCTGTTTATATTACACTAGGACCTGCCTCTGTTTATGTTACATTAGGCCCTGTCTCTGTTTATATTACACTAGACCCTGTCTCTGTTTATATTACACGAGGCCCTGTCTCTGTTTATATTACACTAGACCATGTCCCTGTTTATATTACACTAGACCCTGTCTCTGTTTATATTACACTCGACCCTGTCTCTGTTTATATTACACTAGACCCTGTCTCTGTTTATATTACACTAGACCCTGTCTCTGTTTATATTACAACAGACCCTGTCTCTGTTTATATTACACTAGACCATGTCCCTGTTTATATTACACGAGACCCTGTCTCTGTTTATATTACACTCGACCCTGTCTCTGTTTATATTACACTAGACCCTGTCACTGTTTATATTACACTAGGCCCTGTCTCTGTTTATATTACACCAGACTCTGTATCTGTTTATATTACACTCGACCCTGTCTCTGTTTATATTACACTGGACCCTGTCCCTGTTTATATTACACGAGGCCCTGTCTCTGTTTATATTGCACTGGACCCTGTCTCTGTTTATATTACACTAGACCCTGCCTCTTTATATTACACTCGGCCCTGTCTCTGTTTATATTACACTAGACCCTGTCACTGTTTATATTACACTAGACCCTGTCTCTGTTTATATTACACTAGACCCTGTCCCTGTTTATATTACACTAGACCCTGTCTCTATTTATATTACACGAGACTCTGTCTCTGTTTATATTACACTCGACCCTGTCTCTGTTTATATTACACTAGGACCTGCCTCTGTTTATGTTACACTAGGCCCTGTCTCTGTTTATATTACACTAGACCCTGTCTCTGTTTATATTACACTAGGACCTGCCTCTGTTTATGTTACACTAGACCCTATCTCTGTTTATATTACACTAGACCCTGTCTCTGTTTATATTGCACTAGACCCTGTCTCTGTTTATATTACACTCGACCCTGTCTCTGTTTATATTACACTAGACCCTGTCTCTGTTTATATTACACTGGACCCTGTCTCTGTTTATATTACACCAGACCCTGTCTCTGTTTATATTACACTAGACCATGTCCCTGTTTATATTACACTAGACCCTGTCTCTGTTTATATTACACTCGACCCTGTCTCTGTTTATATTACACTAGACCCTGTCTCTGTTTATATTACACCAGACTCTGTCTCTGTTTATATTACACTCGACCCTGTGTCTGTTTATATTACACTAGACCCTGTCCCTGTTTATATTACACGAGGCCCTGTCTCTGTTTATATTACACTGGACCCTGTCTCTGTTTATATTACACTAGACCCTGCCTCTTTAAATTACACTCGGCCCTGTCTCTGTTTATATTACACTAGACCCTGTCACTGTTTATATTACACTAGACCCTGTCTCTGTTTATATTACACTAGACCCTATCTCTGTTTATATTACACTAGACCCTGTCTCTGTTTATATTACACTAGACCCTGTCTCTGTTTATATTACACGAGACCCTGTCCCTGTTTATATTACACTAGACCCTGTCCCTGTTTATATTACACGAAACCCTGTTTCTGTTGATATTACACGAGACCCTGTTTCTGTTTATATTACACTAGACCCTGTCTCTGTTTATATTACACTAGGCCCTGTCTCTGTTTATATTACACTAGACCCTGTCCCTGTTTATATTACACTAGACCCTGTTTCTGTTTATATTACACTAGACCCTGTCCCTGTTTACATTACACGAAACCCTGTTTCTGTTTATATTACACTAGACCCTGTTTCTGTTTATATTACACTAGACCCTGTCCCTGTTTATATTACACGAAACCCTGTTTCTGTTTATATTACACTAGTCCTGTCTCTGTTTATATTACACTAGGCCCTGTCTCTGTTTATATTACACTAGACCCTGTCCCTGTTTATATTACACTAGACCCTGTTTCTGTTTATATTACACTAGACCCTGTTTCTGTTTATATTACACTAGACCCTGTCTCTGTTTATATTACACTAAACCCTGTCTCTGTTTATATTACACTAGACCCTGTCTCTGTTTATATTACACTAGACCCTGTCTCTGTTTATATTACACTAGACCCTGTCTCTGTTTATATTACACGAGACCCTGTCCCTGTTTATATTACACTAGACCCTGTCTCTGTTTATATTACACTAGACCCTGTCCCTGTTTATATTACACTAAACCCTGTCTCTGTTTATATTACACTAGACCCTGTCTCTGTTTATATTACACTAGACCCTGTTTCTGTTTATATTACACTAGACCCTGTCTCTGTTTATATTACACTAAACCCTGTCTCTGTTTATATTACACTAGACCCTGTCTCTGTTTATATTACACTAGACCTTGTCCCTGTTTATATTACACTAGACCCTGTCTCTGTTTATATTACACTAGACCCTGTCCCTGTTTATATTACACTAAACCCTGTCTCTGTTTATATTACACTAGACCCTGTCTCTGTTTATATTACACTATTTATAAACAGAGAAACTGTCTTGAGGTATAGAGTACAAAAGCGTGGATATTATGATGAACCTGTACAAAACACTGGAGTATTGAGACCAATTCTGGACACCACACTTTAGGAATGATGTGAGCACCTTAGAGAGAGTTCAGAAAAGATTTACAAGAATGATTCCAGGGATGAGGGACTTCAGTTATCTGGACAGACTGGAGAAGCTGGGGTTGCTCGGGGGATAGAGTATAAAAGCAGAGAAGTCCTGCTGGAACTGTACAAGGTATTGGTGAGGCCACACGTGGAGTACTGCGTACAGTTTTGGTCTCCATATTTAAGGAAGTATATACTTTCATAGAAAGAAACTGTTCCCATTGGCCGAAGGGTCGAGAACCAGAGGACACAGATTTAAGGCGATTGGCAAAAGAACCAAAGGCGACACAAGAAAAAACCTTTTTGCGCAGCGAGTGGTTAATATCTGGAATGCACGGCCTGAAAGGGTGGTGGAGGCAGACTGAATCACGGCTTTCAAAAGGGAGTTGGGTCAGTCTCTGAAAGAAAAACATTAGCAGGGCTGTGGGGTAAGGGCGGGGGGAGTGGGACTAGCTGAGGTGCTCTTGCAGAGAGCTGGCACGGGCTCGACGGGCCGAATGGTCTTGTTCCGTGCTGTAACCATTCTCTGATTCTATGGTTCTAACTCGATCAGCATCAGCCTCGATTCCCTTCTCCCTCATATACTGATCCTAAGTGCATCGATACAGGAAACACAGAGCGACCAATCCAGAGCCGCTCTGTATCAGGGTGGGCACTGGATGTGGAAGTCGCTCCCTGGCCTGTGTGGGTCTGTTTGTTGCATCAGTTTGAGCTGGAGTGGAGAGGGGGGAGAAGCTGCTGGGTTTAACCCCCAGTACCTCTGAGCCCAGTCGGGCCCAACAATTTCCGATGAGAGACTGTCAACGGCGGTGGATTCTAGGGGAGATTAGGTGCTAAACACACACTGTCCTCACTATGTAGAAGAGTATTGTGTTAGGAACAAGTATTTCTGTTGAGGCTTTCAATGTACAGATTTGTTTTAATCCATTCTTGGGATGTGGGAGTCGCTAGTAAGCCAAGAATATATTTCCAATTTCCATTTGCCCCTTGACAAGGTGATGTGGGCCTTCTCGAACCACTGCAGTCCGTGTGGTGAAGGTCCTCCCACAATGCTGTTAGGTGAGGAGTTCCAGGATTTTCACCCAGTGACGATGTAGAAACGGTGATATATGCCCAAGTCAGGATGGTGTGAGACTTGGAGGGGAACTTGGAGGTGATGGATTTCCCAAGCACCTGCTGCCCTGGTCCATGTCCAGGGAGAGGTTGTGGGTTTGGGAGGTTCTGTCAAAGTTCTGGTCGACTTGCAGATGTATAAATCTCTCCCCTTCGCCCTGGCCACCTCTCCCCCCGCCCATAGAATCTTGTGTGGGCCCAGACCGGGCGGTGGGTTCCCGTCCCTGAAGGACATTCGTGACCAGTTGGGTTATTACCACAATCCGACAGCTTTCATGGTCACTTTTTTCCTGCTGACGGCTGCACAAATAACCAGGTTCATTCAGCTCAATTTCACAACCTGCCTTTGTGTTTTTGTGAGTTCTCTCACCCACCCTTTTATCTGTTTGAAATTCACTTTACAGGGTATTCAAAGCGGAGGATTTGTCAACCGGAGGCTCAAACCAAACATCACATTAAGATCTGATGGAGTCACTCGATTCATCGGGATCTGAATATCATCGGCCTTTGACCATGGAAGCAGAAGGCACCGTTCACAGCGGGGAGAAACGGTACACGTGCTCTGTGTGTGGACAAGGCTTCAGCCGATCATCCAACCTGGAGAGACACAAGTGCAGTCACACTGGGGAGAAACTGTGTAAATGTGGGGACTGTGGGAAACGTTTCAACTCCCCATCCCAGCGAAACACATCGGCGAGTTCACACTGGGGAGAGGCCGTTCACCTGCTGTGTGTGTGGGAAGGGATTCACTCGATTATCCATCCTGCTGAAACACCAGCGAGTTCACACTGGGGAGAGGCCGTTCACCTGCTGTGTGTGTGGGAAGGGATTCACTCGATTATCCATCCTGCTGAAACACCAGCGAGTTCACACTGGGGAGAGGCCGTTCACCTGCTCCAATTGTGGGAAGGGATTCACAATATCATCCCACCTGTTGAGGCACCAGCGAGTTCACACTGGGGAGAAGCCATTCACCTGCTATGAGTGTGGGAAGGGATTCACTCGGTCATCCCACCTGCTGAAACACCAGCGAGTTCACACTGGGGAGAGGCCGTTCACCTGCTCCGACTGTGGGAAGGGATTCACTACTTCATCCACCCTGATGGAACACCAGCGAGTTCACACTGGGGAGAGGCCGTTCACCTGCTCTGTGTGCGGGAAGGGATTCACTGGGTCATCCAACCTGCTGACACACCAGCGAGTTCACAAGTAACTGAAGGGGTTGGAATCGCTGTTATTGTTGCTGTTAATCACATCTCGACTGAACCATGTTCATTCTGACAGCTGGGGTTTGTTTCCGCTGATGTTACTAACCCTATAACTGGGCTGGAGTTTAATATTTGGAATATATACAAATAAATTAGTGTTGCTTTCAACACATTGCTATGGATGTTTGTCTTTCCCACCCGAGTGTTTAGCATCACCTGGCTGGATCTCAGAAAGGACAATCTGGGGGGAGGATTGTATGGGGGGAGAACTTCAGCCTGAACACAGTCCTTCAGGGCCACACTGAGGGCCAAATGGCACTTTGGTCTTTCTCATCTCTCTGCGCTGACAGCAAAGTCACCGTGCGGGGTAATCTTGACGCGTGTAAGGTGCGGATGATATCCACCCAAGGGTGTTTAGAGATGGGATGGGTGCTCTGTTAGCCCCTTGCCCATATCTCCAACAGCTCAGTAGAGTCATGGGTTGTTCCCTGAGATTGGAAGGTAGCACATGTAATTCCCATTTTCCAAATTGGGCACAAGTCAGAGCTCGGGAACTGAAGGCCCATCAATGTGACCTCGATCACCGGGAAGGTGCTCGAAGGGATCCTGAGAGATGCTGTTTTCCATCATGGGAAAAGGGAAGGGCCCATTAGAGAGACTGAACACGGATTCCGGTAAACAAGGTCACGTCTTACAAACTAGCTTCTGTTTGTAAAGAAGTTGTTCGGTTGGTGGATGGGGGAATCCGGTTGACATTGTCTACCTCAGGGTGTCAAACTCATTTTCTACGGTGGGCCTGATCCAATATCCTGGCACTTGGCATGGGCCACATTCAGCAAAAGCTATTAAAATAGGAATAAATGAAGATAAACTACATCGGAATTTACATTTGGCTTTTATTTACTGCCGCTGCTCCCGATCCCTGGCACCTCTTAGCTTGAGCATTGATGAACTGACCCTGCTCAAACTATAACCACAAGGATATCGGTGCCTGGTTCTGCCTGTGACCACAAGACTATGTCACTGTCACACACAGATAGCGTTTCCTTGTTTCACATCTCCATACAAACACCATCACTTCACACATCCTCTTTCGACACAATTGCAGCAGACATGAGCAAGGACATGAGGCTTATTAAAAGACACATTTCATTACAGCAAAGGTTACACTGGGAGAAATGTTCAGTTATTTCCCATTACAGGCAAAATGCCGGACAAACCAGCAGCACACTGGCACCTGAACAGTGTCTCATCGGCCTACAGGCTTTTCTTAAATAGATTTGGATATAAACTTAAACCAGGTTTGCAGGCGTGATGCTCTATTCACGTATTGAAGGTGGAAGAGATGCTGTGGGGCACATACTAAGTCCAGTAGCTGGAAGTGATTAACAGACTGGGTTTTGTGTTTAGTGATCCCGGGCGTGTTACCGATACCGGCAAAGTTGAAGATCATGGAATAAAAGGGACAGTGGCAGCAGTTAATGAGAGGAAACAGAGAGTTGTGGGGAAGGGTTGTTTCTCGGACTGTACGAAGGTACACAGTGGTGTTCCCCAGGGCTCAGTACTCGGGCCACTGCTTTTCTTGGTCAATATTAATGACACAGACTTGGGTGTACAGGGCACAATTTCCAATTCTGCAGATAAATCAAAACTTGGAAATATAGTGAATGGTGAGGAGCATGGTGATAGACTTCAGAAGGACACAGACAGGCTGGTGAAATGGGCCGACACAGTATATGAACAATGAGGAGGATGGTGATAGACTTCAGGAGGACACAGACAGGCTGGTGAAATGGGCCGACACAGTATATGAACAATGAGGAGGATGGTGATCGACTTCAGGAGGACACAGACAGGCTGGTGAAATGGGCCGACACAGTATATGAACAATGAGGAGGATGGTGATCGACTTCAGGAGGACACAGACAGGCTGGTGAAATGGGCCGACACAGTATATGAACAATGAGGAGGATGGTGATAGACTTCAGGAGGACACAGACAGGCTGGTGAAATGGGCCAACACGTGGCAGATGAAACTTAACACAGAAAAGTGCAAAGCGATACATTTTGATCGGAAGAACGAGGAGGGGCAATATAAACTAAAGGGTACAATTTTAAAGCGGGTGCATGAACAGTGGGACCTGGGGGTATATGGGCACAAATCACTGAAGGTGGCAGGGCAGCTTGAGAAAGTGGTTAAAAAAGCTTACAGGATCCTGGGCTTCACAGAGGCATTGGGAACAAAAGCAAGGGCGTTCTGATGAACTTTTATAAAACAGCAGTTCGGCTTTAACTGGAGTATTGTGTCCAATTCTGGGCACCACACTTCAGGAAGGATGTGAAGGCCTTAGTGAGGGTGCAGAAAAGATTTACAAGAATGACTCACGAGATGAGGGACTTCAGTTACGTGGATAGACTGGAGAAGCCGGGGTTGTTCTCCTTGGAGCAGAGAAGGTTGAGAGGAGATTTGATAGAGGTTCAAAATCATGAGGGGTCTGGACAGAGTAGATAGAGAGAAACTGTTCCCATTGGCAGAAGGGTCAAGAACCAGAGGACACAGACTTAAGGTGATTGACAAAAGAACCAAAGGCAATATGAAGGAAAACATTTTTACGCAGCAAGTGGTTCGTATCTGGAATACACGGCCTGAGAGGGTGTTGGAGGCAGACTCAATCGTGGCTTTCAAAAGGGAATTGGATAAGTATCTGAAGGAAAAAAATTGCAGGGCTACGGGGAAAGGGCAGGGGAGTGGGACTGGCTGAAGTGCTCTTGCAGAGAGCCGGCACGGGCTCGACGGGCCAAATGGCCTCCTTCTGTGCTGTAACCGTTCTATGATTCAGTACCCCAGCAACTTCCTTGTTTACCATCGCTTTGGCAAAGTCCTGTTAAACACCGATGTAAAGTACTCATTTAGTACCTCAGCCATGCTTTCTGCCTCCATCAATAGATCTCCAGTTTGGTCCCCAATCAGCCTCACTGCTCCTGACAACTCTTTTACTGTTAATATGCCTTTAGAAGACCTTTGGATTGACCTTTATGTTAGGACAGTCTGTTCTCGACTGTCTCTTTGCCCCTCGTATGTCCTTGTTCACTTGTCCCTCTGTACTTTGTATATTCAGCCTGATTCTCCCTTGAGGGTGCTCCAAGATGGCTCCTGGGGTGGAAGCTCCTTTCTGAGCTGCTCAACTGTATCCGTGATCATCCTCTGGGCTTCTTCCCCAAATCTCCTTTCTTCCACTCCTTGTGTTATCCTGCCCCTGATCGTGAAGGTCCAAGTTCCCAGTTCCCCAAGTTCCAAGTGTTTTATGTCTGAGAGCTTGCATCGGCTGGATCTCTGAACAAACTTGATTATACTTCACTGGTGAACAGGACTTTGTTGCTCTGCCGACGACACTGTTTGACTCATCGGCTGTGGCTTTGCTCTGCTTTTAGTCGCTTCAAGTCTTGGCTCTGAATTCTTCATCACATTGGTTCCCGGTCTACTGGACGTGGGTGGACATCGCTCGACCACGTTTCTGCACTGGACTACACTGGATTACATCACTGCGTTTCTGCACTGGACTACACTGGATTACATCACTACGTTACTGCACCGGACTACACTGGATTACATCACTGCGTTTCTGCACCGGACTACACTGGATTACATCACTGCGTTTCTGCACTGGACTACACTGGATTACATCACTGCATTTCTGCACTGGACTACACTGGATTACATCACTGCGTTTCTGCACTGGACTACACTGGATTACACCACTGCGTTCTGCACTGGACTACACTGGATTACATCACTGCATTTCTGCACTGGACTACACTGGATTACACCGCTACATGTCTGCACTGGACTACACTGGATTACACCGCTACATTTCTGCACTGGACTACACTGGATTACACCGCTACATGTCTGCACTAGACTACACTGGATTACACCGCTACATGTCTGCACTGGACTACACTGGATTACACCGCTACATTTCTGCACTGGACTACACTGGATTACACCGCTACATGTCTGCACTAGACTACACTGGATTACACCGCTACATGTCTGCACTGGACTACACTGGATTACACCGCTACGTTTCTGCATTAGACTACACTGGATTACACCGCTACCTTTCTGCACTGGATTACACCGCTACATTTCTGCACAGGGCTACACTGGATTACACCGCTACATGTCTGCACTGGACTACACTGGATTACACCGCTACCTTTCTGCACTGGATTACACCGCTACATTTCTGCATTAGACTACACTGGATTACACCGCTACCTTTCTGCACTGGATTACACCGCTACATTTCTGCATTAGACTACACTGGATTACACCGCTACCTTTCTGCACTGGATTACACCGCTACATTTCTGCACAGGGCTACACTGGATTACACCGCTACATTTCTGCACTGAACCACACTGGATTACATCACTATGTTTCTGCACTGGACTACACTGGATTACATCATTATGTTTTGGCACATATGCCAAAATTGCTCACTATTCCAGAATCATTCTGGAATGTAAAGATAAACCCCAGCTTCGATTCTCCACTGCTAACCATCTTTTTAAACCCCTCTCCCCAGTCTTCACCCTCATCTTCTTTGTCTCTAAGATTCCGTTCGGCCACCTCTGTCTCTTCCCTTCCTTCCCCTGGCCCACTGGGCCAAACTTCCTCGAAGGATCTCCCCTGCCCTAGACCTGACCTCACATCTTTCTCCAGTTTCTTTCTGATCTCCCTTCATGACCTTTCCGAGCGCATCCTGTCCATGAGGCCCACTTCCTGCTCTCTTGACCCTATTCCCACCAAACTGCTGACCACACAACTTCCTTTTCTGGCTCCCATGTTAGTTCACATTCTCTCCTCAGGTACTGTCCCCTTCTCCCTCAAATCTGCTGTCATCACCCCTCTCCTCCAAAAAACAATGCTCAACTTCCCCTTTCCTCTCCAAAGTCCTTGAACATGTTGTCACCTCCCTAATCCATGCCCATCTTTCCTGTAATTCCATGTTCCAATCCAATTTCCACGCCTGTCACAGTACCGAAACGGCTCTCATCAAAGTCACAAATGACATCCTTTGTGACTGTGACAAAGGTAAACTATCCCTCCTCATCCTTATTAACATATCTACAGCCTTTGACAGAGTTGAACACTCTATTCTTCTCCAACACCTCACCACCGTCATCCAGCTGGGTGGGACTGCACTTGTCTGGTTCCATTCTTATCTATCGAATCGTAGCCGGAGAATCACCTGCAATGGCTTCTCTTCCCACCCCCACATCGTCACTCCTGGTGTCCCCAAAGATCTATCCTTGGGCCCCTCCTATTTCTCATCTACATGTTGCCCTTTAGCAAAATCATCCAAAAACATAGTGTCAGTTTCGACATGTACGCTGCTGACATCCAGTTCCACCTCACTACCACTTCTGTCGACCCCTCCATGGTCTCTAAACTGTCTGACTGCTTGTCCAATATCCAGTTCTGGATGAGCAGAAATTTTCTCCAATTGCATATTGGGAAGATCGAAGCAATTATTATTGGTCCCTGCCACAAACTCCGTTCCCTAGCCACTGACTCCATCCCTCTCCTTAATTTCTGTCTGAGGCTGAACCAGAGTGCTCGCGACCTTGGTGTCATATTTGACTCTGAAATGAGATTTTTACCACATAGCCACAGCATAACTAAGATTGACTGTTTCCACCTCTGTAACATCGCCCGTTTCCACACTGGCCTCAGCTCATCCGCTATTGAAGCCCTCATCCATGCCTTTGTTACCTCGAGACATGACATGTCCAATGCGCTCCTGGCTGGCCTCCCACATTCTATCCTATGTAAAATAGAGGTGATCCAAAACTCGGCGAACTCACACCAAGTCCCGCTCACCCATCGCCCCTGTACTCATTGACCAACATTGGCTTCCACAACCCCCCGAGATATCTGTGCTCCTCTAATTCTACCCTCTTGAGCATCCCTAATTATAATCGCTCCACCATTGGTGGCCGTGGTATGCCCTCTGCTGCCTGGGCCCCAAGCTCTGGATCGTTCTGCCTAAATGTCTCTACCTCTCTTTCCTCCTTCAAGACGCTCCTTAAAACATACCTCTTTGACTGAGCTTTTGGACACCTGCGCTAATTTCCACTTATGTGGCTCAGTGTCAATTTTATTTCTCAACACTCCTGTGAAGCGCCTTGGGATGTTTCACTATGTTAAAGGTGCTATATAAATACAAGTTGTTGTTGTTACAAATTCTTGCAAAAGGTGGGCCAAAGAAACTTCTGAGAGGCTGGAGTGTGTGGCGTTGGTGAGGCCTATAAAGGCCCAGTGGCAGCGAGAGGCGGCGGCAGTCCGACAGCGGGAGAAGTGTCAGAGCGGCCATTAAAGGCCCAGTCGGTGAGAGGAGGGAGCAGTGTCGGAGCGGCCTATAAAGGCCCAGTCGGTGAGAGGTGGGAGCAGTGTCGGAGCGGCCTATAAAGGCCCAGTCGGTGAGAGGTGGGAGCAGTGTCGGAGCGGCCTATAAAGGCCCAGCCGGTGAGAGGTGGGAGCAGTGTCGGAGCGGCCTATAAAGGCCCAGCCGGTGAGAGGTGGGAGCAGTGTCGGAGAGGTCTATAAAGGCCCAGTCGGTGAGAGGCGGGAGCAGTGTCGGAGAGGTCTATAAAGGCCCAGTCGGTGAGAGGCGGGAGCAGTGTCGGAGAGGTCTATAAAGGCCCAGTCGGTGAGAGGCGGGAGCAGTGTCGGAGAGGCCTATAAAGACCCAGTCGGTGAGAGGTGGGAGCAGTGTCGGAGAGGTCGATAAAGGCCCAGCCGGTGAGAGGCGGGAGCAGTGTCGGAGCGGTCTATAAATGCCCAGTTGGTGAGAGGTGGGAGCAGTGTCGGAGCGGCCTATAAAGGCCCAGTTGGTGAGAGGTGGGTGCAGTGTCGGAGCGGTCTATAAATGCCCAGTTGGTGAGAGGTGGGAGCAGTGTCGGAGCGGCCTATAAAGGCCCAGTTGGTGAGAAGCGGGAGCAGTGTCGGAGCGGCCTATGAAGGCACAGTCAGTGAGAGGTGGAAGCAGTATCGGAGAGGTCTATAAAGGCCCAGTCGGTGAGAGGTGGGAGCAGTGTCGGAGCGGTCTATAAAGGCCCAGTCGGTGAGAGGTGGGAGCAGTGTCGGAGCGGTCTATAAAGGCCCAGTCGGTGAGAGGTGGGAGCAGTGTCGGAGCGGTCTATAAAGGCCCAGTCGGTGAGAGGTGGGAGCAGTGTCGGAGCGGCCTATAAAGGCTCAGTGGGTGAGAGGTGGGAGCAGTGTCGGAGAGGTCTATAAAGGCCCAGACGGTGAAAGGTGGGAGCAGTGTCGGAGCGGCCTATAAAGGCCTATACCGGTCAGAGGTGGGAGCAGTGTTGGAGCAGTCTATAAAGGCCCAGTCGGTGAGAGGTGGGAGCAGTGTCGGAGCGGCCTATAAAGGCCTATACCGGTGAGAGGCAGGAGCAGTGTCGGAGCGGCCTATAAAGGCCCAGACGGTGAGAGGTGGGAGCAGTGTCGCAGAGGTCTATAAAGACCCAGTCGGTGAGAGGTGGGAGCAGTGTCGGAGAGGTCTATAAATGCTCAGTCGGTGAGAGGTGGGAACAGTGTTGGAGCGGCCTAGAAAGGCCCAGTCGGTGAGAGGTGGGAGCAGTGTCAGAGAGGTCTATAAAGGCCCAGCCGGTGAGAGGTGGGAGCAGTGTCGGAGCGGTCTATAAAGGCCCAGTCGGTGAGAGGTGGGAGCAGTGTCGGAGCGGCCTATAAAGGCCCAGTCGGTGAGAGGTGGGAGCAGTGTCGGAGCGGCCTATAAATGCCCAGTCGGTGAGAGGTGGGAGCAGTGTCGGAGCGGCCTATAAAGGCCTATACCGGTGAGAGGCAGGAGCAGTGTCGGAGCGGCCTATAAAGGCCCAGACGGTGAGAGGTGGGAGCAGTGTCGCAGCGGTCGAAAAAGACCCAGTCGGTGAGAGGTGGGAGCAGTGTCGGAGAGGTCTATAAATGCCCAGTCGGTGAGAGGTGGGAGCAGTGTTGGAGCGGCCTAGAAAGGCCCAGTCGGTGAGAGGTGGGAGCAGTATCGGAGAGGTCTATAAAGGCCCAGCCGGTGAGAGGTGGGAGCAGTGTCGGAGCGGTCTATAAAGGCCCAGTCGGTGAGAGGTGGGAGCAGTGTCGGAGCGGCCTATAAAGGCCCAGTCGTTGAGAGGTGGGAGCAGTGTCGGAGAGGTCTATAAAGGCCCAGTCGGTGAGAGGTGGGAGCAGTGTCGGAGCGACCTATAAAGGCCCAGTCGGTGAGAGGTGGGAACAGTGTCGGAGCGGTCTATAAAGGCCCAGTCGGTGAGAGGTGGGAGCAGTGTCGGAGCGGTCTATAAAGGCCTATACCGGTAAGAGGTGGGAGCAGTGTCGGAGCGGCCTATAAAGGCCAAGTCGGTGAGAGGCGGGAGCAGTGTCGGAGCGGCCTATAAAGGCCAAGTCGGTGAGAGGTGGTAGCACTGTCGGAGCGGCCTATAAAGGCCCAGTCGGTGAGAGGTGGGAGCAGTTTCAGAGCGGTCTATAAAGGCCTAGTCGGTGAGAGGTGGGAGCAGTGTCGGAGAGGTCTATAAAGGCCCAGTCGGTGAGAGGTGGGAGCAGTGTCGGAGCGGTCTATAAAGGCCTAGTCGGTGAGAGGTGGGAGCAGTGTCGGAGAGGTCTATAAAGGCCCAGTCGGTGAGAGTTGGGAGCAGTGTCAGAGCGTTCTATAAAGGCCCAGTCGGTGAGAGGTGGGAGCAATGTCGGAGCGGTCTATAAAGGCCCAGTCGGTGAGAGGTGGGAGCAGTGTCGGAGAGGTCTATAAAGGCCCAGTCGGTGAGAGGTGGCAGCAGTGTCGGAGAGGTCTATAAAGGCCCAGTCGGTGAGAGGTGGGAGCAGTGTCGGAGCTGTCTATAAAGGCCCAGTCGGTGAGAGGTGGGAGCATTGTCGGTGAGGTCTATAAAGGCCCAGTCGGTGAGAGGTGGGAGCAGTGTCGGAGCTGTATATAAAGGCCCAGTCGGTGAGAGGTGGGAGCATTGTCGGAGAGGTCTATAAAGGCCCAGTCGGTGAGAGGCAGGAGCAGTGTCGGAGCGGCCTGTAAAGGCCCAGACGGTGAGAGGTGGGAGCAGTGTCGGAGCGTTCTATAAATGCCCAGTCGGTGAGAGGCGGGAGCAGTGTCGGAGCGGCCTGTAAAGGCCCAGACGGTGAGAGGTGGGAGCAGTGTCGGAGCGGTCTTTAAAGGCCCAGTCGGTGAGAGGTGGGAGCAGTGTCGGAGCAGTCTATAAATGCCTATACCGGTGAGAGGCAGGAGCAGTGTCGGAGCGGCCTATAAATGCCTATACCGGTGAGAGGTGGGAGCAGTGTCGGAGCGGCCTATAAAGGCCTATACCGGTGAGAGGCGGGAGCAGTGTCGGAGAGGCCTATAAAGGCCCAGTCGGTGAGAGGCGTGAGCAGTGTCGGAGCGGCCTATAACGGCCTATACCGGTGAGAGGTGGGAGCAGTGTCCGAGAGGCCTATAAAGGCCTATACCGGTGAGAGGTGGGAGCAGTGTCGGAGAGGTCTATAAAGGCCCAGTCGGTGAGAGGTGGGAGCAGTGTCGGAGCGGCCTATAAAGGCCCAGTCGGTGAGAGGTGGGAGCAGTGTCGGAGAGTTCTATAAAGGCCCAGTCGATGAGAGGTGGGAGCAGTGTCGGAGCGGTCTATAAAGGCCCAGTCGGTGAGAGGTGGGAGCAGTATCAGAGAGGCCTATAAAGGCCCAGTCGGTGAGAGGTGGGAGCAGTGTCGGAGCGGTCTATAAATGCCCAGTCGCTGAGAGGTGGGAGCAGTGTCAGTGCAGCCTATAAAGGCCCAGTTGGTGAGAGGTGGGAGCAGTGTCGGAGCGGTCTATAAAGGCCTATACCGGTGAGAGGTGGGAGCAGTGTCGGAGCGGTCTATAAAGGCCCAGTCACTGAGAGGTGGGAGCAGTGTCGGAGAGGTCTATAAAGGCCTATACCGGTGAGAGGTGGGAGCAGTGTCGGAGCGGTCTATAAAGGCCCAGTTGGTGAGAGGTGGGAGCAGTGTCGGAGCGGTCTATAAAGGCCTATACCGGTGAGAGGTGGGAGCAGTGTCGGTGCGGTCTATAAAGGCCCAGTCGGTGAGAGGTGGGAGCAGTGTCGGAGCGGTCTATAAATGCCCAGTCGGTGAGAGGTGGGAGCAGTGTCGGAGCGGCCGATAAATGCCCAGTCGGTGAGAGTTGGGAGCAGTGTCGGAGCGGTCTATAAAGGCCCAGACGGTGAGAGGTGGGAGGAGTGTCGCAGCGGTCTATAAAGACCCAGTCGGTGAGAGGTGGGAGCAGTGTCGGAGAGGTCTATAAATGCCCAGTCGGTGAGAGGTGGGAGCAGTGTTGGAGCGGCCTAGAAAGGCCCAGTCGGTGAGAGGTGGGAGCAGTGTCAGAGAGGTCTATAAAGGCCCAGCCGGTGAGAGGTGGGAGCAGTGTCGGAGCGGTCTATAAAGGCCCAGTCGGTGAGAGGTGGGAGCAGTGTCGGAGCGGCCTATAAAGGCCCAGTCGGTGAGAGGTGGGAGCAGTGTCGGAGAGGTCTATAAAGGCCCAGTCGGTGAGAGGTGGGAGCAGTGTCGGAGCGGCCTATAAATGCCCAGTCGGTGAGAGGTGGGAGCAGTGTCGGAGCGGCCTATAAAGGCCTATACCGGTGAGAGGCAGGAGCAGTGTCGGAGCGGCCTATAAAGGCCCAGACGGTGAGAGGTGGGAGCAGTGTCGGAGAGGTCTATAAAGACCCAGTCGGTGAGAGGTGGGAGCAGTGTCGGAGCGGCCTATAAAGGCCCAGTCGGTGAGAGGTGGGAACAGTGCCGGAGCGGTCTATAAAGGCCCAGTCGGTGAGAGGTGGGAGCAGTGTCGGAGCGGTCTATAAAGGCCTATACCGGTGAGAGGTGGGAGCAGTGTCGGAGCGGCCTATAAAGGCCAAGTCGGTGAGAGGCGGGAGCAGTGTCGGAGCGGCCTATAAAGGCCCAGTCGGTGAGAGGCGGGAGCAGTGTCGGAGCGGCCTATAAAGGCCCAGTCGGTAAGAGGTGGGAGCAGTTTCAGAGCGGTCTATAAAGGCCTAGTCGGTGAGAGGTGGGAGCAGTGTCGGAGAGGTCTATAAAGGCCCAGTCGGTGAGAGGTGGGAGCAGTGTCGGAGCGGTCTATAAAGGCCTAGTCGGTGAGAGGTGCGAGCAGTGTCGGAGAGGTCTATAAAGGCCCAGTCGGTGAGAGGTGGGAGCAGTGTCAGAGCGTTCTATAAAGGCCCAGTCGGTGAGAGGTGGGAGCAATGTCGGAGCGGTCTATAAAGGCCCAGTCGGTGAGAGGTGGGAGCAGTGTCGGAGAGGTCTATAAAGGCCCAGTCGGTGAGAGGTGGGAGCAGTGTTGGAGCGGTCTATAAAGGCCCAGTCAGTGAGAGGTGGGAGCATTGTCGGAGAGGTCTATAAAGGCCCAGTCGGTGAGAGGTGGGAGCAGTGTCGGAGCGCTCTATAAAGGCCCAGTCGGTGAGAGGTGGGAGCAGTGTCGGAGAGGTCTATAAAGGCCCAGTCGGTGAGAGGTGGGAGCAGTGTCGGAGAGGTCTATAAAGGCCCAGTCGGTGAGAGGTGGGAGCAGTGTCGGAGAGGTCTATAAAGGCCCAGTCGGTGAGAGGTGGGAGCAGTGTTGGAGCGGTCTATAAAGGCCCAGTCGGTGAGAGGTGGGAGCAGTGTCGGAGAGGTCTATAAAGGCCCAGTCGGTGAGAGGCGGGAGCAATGTCGGAGAGGTCTATAAAGGCCCAGTCGGTGAAAGGTGGGAGCAGTGTCGGAGAGGTCTATAAAGGCCCAGTCGGTGAGAGGCGGGAGCAGTGTCAGAGCAGTCAATAAATGCCCAGTCGGTGAGAGGTGGGAGCAGCGTCGGAGCGTTCTATAAATGCCCAGTCGGTGAGAGGTGGGAGCAGTGTCGGAGCGGCCTATAAAGGCCCAGTCGTTGAGAGGTGGGAGCAGTGTCGGAGAGGTCTATAAAGGCCCAGTCGGTGAGAGGTGGGAGCAGTTTTGGAGCGGCCTATAAAGGCCCAGTCGGTGAGAGGTGGGAACAGTGTCGGAGCGGTCTATAAAGGCCCAGTCGGTGAGAGGTGGGAGCAGTGTCGGAGCGGTCTATAAAGGCCTATACCGGTGAGAGGTGGGAGCAGTGTCGGAGCGGCCTATAAAGGCCCAGTCGGTGAGAGGCGGGAGCAGTGTCGGAGCGGCCTATAAAGGCCCAGTCGGTGAGAGGTGGGAGCACTGTCGGAGCGGCCTATAAAGGCCCAGTCGGTAAGAGGTGGGAGCAGTTTCAGAGCGGTCTATAAAGGCCTAGTCGGTGAGAGGTGGGAGCAGTGTCGGAGAGGTCTATAAAGGCCCAGTCGGTGAGAGGTGGGAGCAGTGTCGGAGCAGTCTATAAAGGCCTAGTCGGTGAGAGGTGGGAGCAGTGTCGGAGAGGTCTATAAAGGCCCAGTCGGTGAGAGGTGGGAGCAGTGTCAGAGCGGTCTATAAAGGCCCAGTCGGTGAGAGGTGGGAGCAATGTCGGAGCGGTCTATAAAGGCCCAGTCGGTGAGAGGTGGGAGCAGTGTCGGAGAGGTCTATAAAGGCCCAGTCGGTGAGAGGTGGGAGCAGTGTCGGAGCTGTCTATAAAGGCCCAGTCGGTGAGAGGTGGGAGCATTGTCGGAGAGGTCTTTAAAGGCCCGGTTGGTGAGAGGCAGGAGCAGTGTCGGAACGGCCTATAAAGGCCCAGTCGGTGAGAGGTGGGAGCAGTGTCGGAGAGGTCTATAAAGGCACAGTCGGTGAGAGGTGGGAGCAGTGTCGGAGAGGTCTATAAAGGCCCAGTCGGTGAGAGGTGGGAGCAGTGTAGGAGCGGTCTATAAAGGCCCAGTCGGTGAGAGGTGGGAGCAGTGTCGGAGCGCTCTATAAAGGCCCAGTCGGTGAGAGGTGGGAGCAGTGTCGGAGAGGTCTATAAAGGCCCAGTCGGTGAGAGGTGGGAGCAGTGTCGGAGAGGTCTATAAAGGCCCAGTCGGTGAGAGGTGGGAGCAGTGTCGGAGAGGTCTATAAAGGCCCAGTCGGTGAGAGGTGGGAGCAGTGTTGGAGCGGTCTATAAAGGCCCAGTCGGTGAGAGGTGGGAGCAGTGTCGGAGAGGTCTATAAAGGCCCAGTCGCTGAGAGGTGGGAGCAGTGTCGGAGCGGTCTATAAAGGCCCAGTCGGTGAGAGGTGGGAGCAGTGTCGGAGAGGTCTATAAAGGCCCAGTCGGTGAGAGGTGGGAGCATTGTCGGAGAGGTCTATAAAGGCCCAGTTGGTGAGAGGTGGGAGCAGTGTCGGAGAGGTCTATAAAGGCCCAGTCGGTGAGAGGTGGGAGCAGTGTTGGAGAGGTCTATAAAGGCCCAGTCGGTGAGAGGTGGGAGCAGTGTCGGAGAGGTCTATAAAGGCCCAGTCGGTGAGAGGTGGGAGCAGTGTCAGAGCAGTCAATAAATGCCCAGTCGGTGAGAGGTGGGAGCAGTGTCGGAGCGTTCTATAAATGCCCAGTCGGTGAGAGGCGGGAGCAGTGTCGGAGCGGCCTATAAAGGCCCAGACGGTGAGAGGTGGGAGCAGTGTCGGAGCGGTCTTTAAAGGCCCAGTCGGTGAGAGGTGGGAGCAGTGTCGGAGCGGTCTATAAAGGCCTATACCGGTGAGAGGTGGGAGCAGTGTCGGAGCAGTCTATAAAGGCCCAGTCGCTGAGAGGTGGGAGCAGTGTCGGAGCGGTCTATAAAGGCCTATACCGGTGAGAGGTGGGAGCAGTGTCGGAGCGGTCTATAAAGGCCCAGTCGGTGAGAGGTGGGAGCAGTGTCGGAGAGGTCTATAAAGGCCCAGTCACTGAGAGGTGGGAGCAGTGTCGGTGCGGTCTATAAAGGCCCAGTCGGTGAGAGGTGGGAGCAGTGTCGGAGCGGTCTATAACTGCCCAGTCGGTGAGAGGTGGGAGCAGTGTCGGAGCGGCCGATAAATGCCCAGTCGGTGAGAGTTGGGAGCAGTGTCGGAGAGGTCTTTCAATGCCCAGGCGGTGAGAGGTGGGAGCAGTGTCAGAGTGGCCTATAAAGGCCCAGTCGGTGAGAGGTGGGAGCAGTGTCGGAGCGGTCTATAAAGGCCCAGTCGGTGAGAGGTGGGAGCAGTTTCGGAGAGGTCTATAAAGGCCCAGTCGGTGAGAGGTGGGAGCAGTGTCGGAGCGGTCTATAAAGGCCCAGTCGGTGAGAGGTGGGAGCAGTGTCGGAGAGGTCTATAAAGGCCTATACCGGTGAGAGGTGGGAGCAGTGTCGGAGAGGTCTATAAAGACCCAGTCGGTGAGAGGTGGGAGCAGTGTCGGAGAGGTCTATAAAGGCCCAGTCGGTGAGAGGTAGGAGCAGTGTCGGAGAGGTCTATAAAGGCACAGTCGGTGAGAGGCGGGAGCAGTGTCAGAGAGGTCTATAAAGGCCCAATCGGTGAGAGGTGGGAGCAGTGTCGGAGCGGCCTATAAAGGCCCAGTCGGTGAGAGGTGGGAGCAGTGTCGGAGCGGCCTATAAAGGCCTATACCGGTGAGAGTTGGGAGCAGTGTCGGAGCGGTCTATAAAGGCCCAGTCGGTGAGAGGTGGGAGCAGTGTCGGAGCGGCCTATAAATGCCTATACCGGTGAGAGGTGGGAGCAGTGTCGGAGCGGCCTATAAAGGCCTATACCGGTGAGAGGCGGGAGCAGTGTCGGAGAGGCCTATAAAGGCCCAGTCGGTGAGAGGCGTGAGCAGTGTCGGAGCGGCCTATAAAGGCCTGTACCGGTGAGAGGTGGGAGCAGTGTCCGAGAGGCCTATAAAGGCCTATACCGGTGAGAGGTGGGAGCAGTGTCGGAGAGGTCTATAAAGGCCCAGTCGGTGAGAGGTGGGAGCAGTGTCGGAGCGGCCTATAAAGGCCCAGTCGGTGAGAGGTGGGAGCAGTGTCGGAGAGTTCTATAAAGGCCCAGTCGGTGAGAGGTGGGAGCAGTGTCGGAGCGGTCTATAAAGGCCCAGTCGGTGAGAGGTGGGAGCAGTATCAGAGAGGCCTATAAAGGCCCAGTCGGTGAGAGGTGGGAGCAGTGTCGGAGCGGTCTATAAATGCCCAGTCGCTGAGAGGTGGGAGCAGTGTCGGAGCGGCCTATAAAGGCCCAGTCGGTGAGAGGTGGGAGCAGTGTCAGTGCAGCCTATAAAGGCCCAGTTGGTGAGAGGTGGGAGCAGTGTCCGAGAGGCCTATAAAGGCCTATACCGGTGAGAGGTGGGAGCAGGGTCGGAGCGGTCTATAAAGGCCCAGTCGCTGAGAGGTGGGAGCAGTGTCGGAGCGGTCTATAAAGGCCTATACCGGTGAGAGGTGGGAGCAGTGTCGGAGCGGTCTATAAAGGCCCAGTCACTGAGAGGTGGGAGCAGTGTCGGTGCGGTCTATAAAGGCCCAGTCGGTGAGAGGTGGGAGCAGTGTCGGAGCGGTCTATAAATGCCCAGTCGGTGAGAGGTGGGAGCAGTGTCGGAGCGGCCGATAAATGCCCAGTCGGTGAGAGTTGGGAGCAGTGTCGGAGAGGTCTTTCAATGCCCAGTCGGTGAGAGGTGGGAGCAGTGTCGGAGAGGTCTATAAAGGCCCAGTCGGTGAGAGGTGGGAGCAGTGTCGGAGAGGTCTATAAAGGCCCAGTCGGTGAGAGGTGGGAGCAGTGTCGGAGCGGTCTATAAAGGCCCAGTCGGTGAGAGGTGGGAGCAGTGTCGGAGAGGTCTATAAAGGCCCAGTCGGTGAGAGGTGGGAGCAGTGTCAGAGTGGCCTATAAAGGCCCAGTCGGTGAGAGGTGGGAGCAGTGTCGGAGCGGTCTATAAATGCCCAGTCGGTGAGAGGTGGGAGCAGTGTCGGAGAGGTCTATAAAGGCCCAGTCGGTGAGAGGTGGGAGCAGTGTCGGAGAGGTCTATAAAGGCCCAGTCGGTGAGAGGCGGGAGCAGTGTCAGAGAGGTCTATAAAGGCCCAGTTGGTGAGAGGTGGGAGCAGTGTCGGAGCGGCCTATAAAGGCCCAGTCGGTGAGAGGTGGGAGCAGTGTCAGAGCGGCCTATAAAGGCCTATACCGGTGAGAGTTGGGAGCAGTGTCGCAGCGGTCTATTAAGGCCCAGTCGGTGAGAGGTGGGAGCAGTGTCGGAGCGGCCTATAAAGGCCCAGTCGGTGAGAGGTGGGAGCAGTGTCGGAGCGGCCTATAAAGGCCCAGTCGGTGAGAGGTGGGAGCAGTGTCGGAGAGGTCTATAAAGGCCCAGTCGGTGAGAGGTGGGAGCAGTGTCGGAGAGGTCTATAAAGGCCCAGCCGGTGAGAGGTGGGAGCAGTGTCGGAGAGGTCTATAAAAGCCCAGTCGGTGAGAGGTGGGAGCAGTGTCGGAGCGGTCTATAAAGGCCTATACCGGTGAGAGGTGGGAGCAGTGTCGGAGAGGTCTATAAAGGCCCAGTCGGTGAGAGGTGGGAGCAGTGTCGGAGCGGTCTATAAAGGCCTATACCGGTGAGAGGTGGGAGCAGTGTCGGAGAGGTCTATAAAGGCCCAGTCGGTGAGAGGTGGGAGCAGTGTCGGAGCGGTCTATAAAGGCCCAGTCGGTGAGAGGTGGGAGCAGTGTCGGAGAGGCCTATAAAGGCCTATACCGGTGAGAGGCGGGAGCAGTGTCGGAGAGGTCTATAAAGGCCCAGTCGGTGAGAGGTGGGAGCAGTGTCGGAGCGGTCTATAAAGGCCCAGTCGGTGAGAGGTGGGAGCAGTGTCAGAGCGGTCTATAATGGCCCAGTCGGTGAGAGGTGGGAGCAGTGTCGGAGAGGCCTATAAAGGCCTATACCGGTGAGAGGTGGAAGCAGTGTCGGAGCGGTCTATAATGGCCCAGTCGGTGAGAGGTAGGAGCAGTGTCGGAGCGGTCTATAAAGGCCCAGTCGGTGAGAGGTGGGAGCAGTGTCGGAGCGGTCTATAAAGGCCCAGTCGGTGAGAGGTGGGAGCAGTGTCGGAGCGGTCTATAAAGGCCCAGTCGGTGAGAGGTGGGAGCAGTGTCGGAGCGGTCTATAATGGCCCAGTCGGTGAGAGGTGGGAGCAGTGTCGGAGCGGCCTTTAAATGCCTATACCGGTGAGAGGTGGGAGCAGTGTCGGAGCGGCCTATAAATGCCTATACCGGTGAGAGGTGGGAGCAGTGTCGGAGCGGCCTATAAATGCCAATACCGGTGAGAGGTGGGAGCAGTGTCGGAGCGGCCTATAAATGCCTATACCGGTGAGAGGTGGGAGCAGTGTCAGAGCGGCCTAGAAAGGCCCAGTCGGTGAGAGGCGGGAGCAGTGTCGGAGCGGCCTATAAAGGCCCAGTCGGTGAGAGGTGGGAGCAGTGTCGGAGCGGCCTAGAAAGGCCCAGTCGGTGAGAGGCGGGAGCAGTGTCGGAGCGGCCTATAAAGGCCCAGTCGGTGAGAGGTGGGAGCAGTGCCGGAGCAGTCTATAAAGGCCCAGTCGGTGAGAGGTGGGAGCAGAGTCGGAGCGGTCTATAAAGGCCTTTACCGGTGAGAGGCGGGAGCAGTGTCGGAGCGCTCTATAAAGGCCCAGTCGGTGAGAGGTGGGAGCAGTGTCGGAGCGGTCTATAAAGGCCCAGTCGGTGAGAGGTGGGAGCAGTGTCGGAGAGGTCTATAAAGGCCCAGTCGCTGAGAGGTGGGAGCAGTGTCGGCGCGGTCTATAAAGGCCCAGTCGCTGAGAGGTGGGAGCAGTGTCAGAGCGGTCTATAAAGGCCCAGTCGCTGAGAGGTGGGAGCAGTGTCGGCGCGGTCTATAAAGGCCCAGTCGGTGAGAGGTGGGAGCAGTGTCGGTGCAGCCTATAAAGGCCCAGTCGGTGAGAGGTGGGAGCAGTGTCGGAGCAGTCTACAAATGCCCAGTAGGTGAGAGGTGGGAGCAATGTTGGAGCGGTCTATAAAGGCCCAGTCGGTGAGAGGTGTGAGCAATGTCGGAGCGGTCTATAAAGGCCCAGACGGTGAGAGGTGGGAGCAGTGTCGGAGCGGCCTATAAAGGCCCAGACGGTGAGAGGTGGGAGCAGTGTCGGAGCGGTGTATAAAGGCCCAGCCAGTGAGAGGCGGGAGCAGTGTCGGAGCGGCCTATAAAGGCCCAGTCGGTGAGAGGTGGGAGCAGTGTCGGAGCGGTCTATAAAGGCCCAGTCGGTGAGAGGTGGGAGCAGTGTCGGAGCGGTCTATAATGGCCCAGTCGGTGAGAGGTGGGAGCAGTGTCGGAGCGGCCTTTAAATGCCTATACCGGTGAGAGGTGGGAGCAGTGTCGGAGCGGCCTATAAATGCCTATACCGGTGAGAGGTGGGAGCAGTGTCGGAGCGGCCTATAAATGCCTATACCGGTGAGAGGTGGGAGCAGTGTCAGAGCGGCCTAGAAAGGCCGAGTCGGTGAGAGGCGGGAGCAGTGTCGGAGAGGTCTATAAAGGCCCAGTCGGTGAGAGGTGGGAGCAGTGTCGGAGAGGTCTATAAAGGCCCAGTCGGTGAGAGGTGGGAGCAGTGTCGGAGCGGTCTATAAAGGTCCAGTCGGTGAGAGGCGGGAGCAGTATCGGAGCGGCCTATAAAGGCCCAGTCGGTGAGAGGCGGGAGCAGTGTCGGAGAGGTCTATAAAGGCCTATACCGGTGAGAGGTGGGAGCAGTGTCGGAGCGGCCTATAAAGGCCCAGTCGGTGAGAGGCGGGAGCAGTGTCGGACAGCCTATAAAGGCCCAGTCGGTGAGAGGTGGGAGCAGTGTCGGAGCGGGCTATAAAGGCCTACACCGGTGAGAGGTGGGAGCAGTATCGGAGCGGCCTATAAAGGCCCAGTCGGTGAGAGGTGGGAGCAGTGTCGGAGCGGCCTATAAAGGCCCAGTCGGTGAGAGGTGGGAGCAGTGTCGGAGCGGCCTATAAAGGCCCAGTCGGTGAGAGGCGGGAGCAGTGTCGGAGAGGTCTATAAAGGCCCAGTCGGTGAGAGGTGGGAGCAGTGTCGGAGCGGCCTATAAAGGCCCAGTCGGTGAGAGGCGGGAGCAGTGTCGGAGAGGTCTATAAGGGCCCAGTCGGTGAGAGGTGGGAGCAGTGTCGGAGCGGCCTATAAAGGCCCAGTCGGTGAGAGGCGGGAGCAGTGTCGGAGAGGTCTATAAAGGCCCAGTCGGTGAGAGGTGGGAGCAGTGTCGGAGAGGTCTATAAAGGCCCAGTCGGTGAGAGGTGGGAGCAGTGTCGGAGAGGTCTATAAAGGCCCAGTCGGTGAGAGGTGGGAGCAGTGTGGGAGAGGTCTATAAAGGCCCAGTCGGTGAGAGGTGGGAGCAGTGTCGGAGAGGTCTATAAAGGCCCAGTCGGTGAGAGGTGGGAGCAGTGTCGGAGAGGTCTATAAAGGCCCAGTCGGTGAGAGGTGGGAGCAGTGTCGGAGAGGTCTATAAAGGCCCAGTCGGTGAGAGGTGGGAGCAGTGTCGGAGAGGTCTGTAAAGGCCCAGCCGGTGAGAGGCGGGAGCAGTGTCGGAGAGGTCTATAAAGGCCCAGTCGGTGAGAGGTGGGAGCAGTGTCGGAGAGGTCTATAAAGGCCCAGTTGGTGAGAGGTGGGAGCAGTGCCAGAGCGGTCTATAAAGGCCCACTCGGTGAAAGGCGGGAGAAGTGTCGGAGCGGGCTATAGAGGCCTTTACCGGTGAGAGGCGGGAGCAGTGTCGGAGCGGTCTATAAAGGCCCAGTCGGTGAGAGGTGGGAGCAGTGTCGGAGCGGTCTATAAAGGCCCAGTCGGTGAGAGGTGGGAGCAGTGTCGGAGCGGCCTATAAAGGCCCAGTCGGTGAGAGGCGGGAGCAGTGTCGGAGCGGCCTATAAAGGCCCAGTCAGTGAGAGGTGGGAGCAGTGTCAGAGCGGCCTATAAAGGCCTATAACGGTGAGAGGTGGGAGCAGTGTCGGAGCGGCCTATAAAGGCCCAGTCGGTGAGAGGTGGGAGCAGTGTCGGAGTGGCCTATAAAGGCCTATACCGGTGAGAGTTGGGAGCAGTGTCGGAGCGGTCTATAAAGGCCCAGTCGGTGAGTGGTGGGAGCAGTGTCGGAGCGGCCTATAAAGGCCCAGTCGGTGAGAGGTGGGAGCAGTGTCGGTGCGGCCTATAAAGGCCCAGTCGGTGAGAGATGGGAGCAGTGTCGGAGAGGTCTATAAAGGCCCAGTCGGTGAGAGGTGGGAGCAGTGTCGGAGAGGTCTATAAAGGCCCAGCCGGTGAGAGGTGGGAGCAGTGTCGGAGAGGTTTATAAAGGCCCAGTCGGTGAGAGGTGGGAGCAGTGTCGGAGCAGTCTATAAAGGCCTATACCGGTGAGAGGTGGGAGCAGTGTCGGAGCGGTCTATAAAGGCCCAGTCGGTGAGAGGTGGGAGCAGTGTCGGAGAGGCCTATAAAGGCCTATACCGGTGAGGGGTGGGAGCAGTGTCGGAGCGGTCTATAAAGGCCCAGTCGGTGAGAGGTGGGAGCAGTGTCGGAGCGGTCTATAATGGCCCAGTCGGTGAGAGGTGGGAGCAGTGTCGGAGAGGCCTATAAAGGCCTATACCGGTGAGAGGTGGGAGCAGTGTCGGAGCGGTCTATAATGGCCCAGTCGGTGAGAGGTAGGAGCAGTGTCGGAGTGGTCTATAAAGGCCCAGTCGGTGAGAGGCGGGAGCAGTGTCGGAGCGGCCTATAAAGGCCCAGTCGGTGAGAGGTGGGAGCAGTGTCGGAGCGGCCTATAAATGCCTATACCGGTGAGAGGTGGGAGCAGTGTCGGAGTGGCCTATAAATGCCTATACCGGTGAGAGGTGGGAGCAGTGTCAGAGCGGCCTAGAAAGGCCCAGTCGGTGAGAGGCGGGAGCAGTGTCGGAGCGGCCTATAAAGGCCCAGTCGGTGAGAGGTGGGAGCAGTGCCGGAGCGGTCTATAAAGGCCCAGTCGGTGAGAGGTGGGAGCAGTGTCGGAGCGGTCTATAAAGGCCTTTACCGGTGAGAGGCGGGAGCAGTGTCGGAGCGCTCTATAAAGGCCCAGTCGGTGAGAGGTGGGAGCAGTGTCGGAGAGGTCTATAAAGGCCCAGTCGGTGAGAGGTGGGAGCAGTGTCGGAGCGGTCTATAAAGGCCCAGTCGGTGAGAGGTGGGAGCAGTGTCGGAGCGGTCTATAAAGGCCCAGTCGGTGAGAGGTGGGAGCAGTGTCAGAGAGGTCTATAAAGGCCCAGTCGCTGAGAGGTGGGAGCAGTGTCGGAGCGGTCTATAAAGGCCCAGTCGCTGAGAGGTGGGAGCAGTGTCGGAGCGGTCTATAAAGGCCCAGTCGCTCAGAGGTGGGAGCAGTGTCGGAGCAGTCTACAAATGCCCAGTAGGTGAGAGGTGGGAGCAGTGTCGGAGCGGTCTATAAAGGCCCAGTCGGTGAGAGGTGTGAGCAGTGTCGGAGCGGTCTATACATGCCCAGTCGGTAAAAGGTGGGAGCAGTGTCGGAGAGGCCTATAAAGGCCCAGACGGTGAGAGGTGGGAGCAGTGTCGGAGCGGTCTATAAAGGCCCAGTCGGTGAGAGGTGGGAGCAGTGTCGGAGAGGTCTATAAAGGCCCAGTCGGTGAGAGGTGGGAGCAGTGTCAGAGAGGTCTATAAAGGCCCAGTCGGTGAGAGGCGGGAGCAGTGTCGGAGCGGTCTGTAAAGGCCCAGTCGGTGAGAGGTGGGAGCAGTGTCGGAGAGGTCTATAAAGGCCCAGTCGGTGAGAGGCGGGAGCAGTGTCGGAGAGGTCTATAAAGGCCTATACCGGTGAGAGGTGGGAGCAGTGTCGGAGCGGCCTATAAAGGCCCAGTCGGTGAGAGGCGGGAGCAGTGTCGGAGCGGCCTATAAAGGCCCAGTCGGTGAGAGGTGGGAGCAGTGTCGGAGCGGGCTATAAAGGCCCAGTCGGTGAGAGGTGGGAGCAGTGTCGGAGCGGGCTATAAAGGCCTACACCGGTGAGAGGTGGGAGCAGTATCGGAGCGGCCTATAAAGGCCCAGTCGGTGGGACCAGTGTCGGAGCGGCCTATAAAGGCCCAGTCGCTGAGAGGCGGGAGCAGTGTCGGAGAGGTCGATAAAGGCCCAGCCGGTGAGAGGCGGGAGCAGTGTCGGAGAGGTCTATAAAGGCCCAGTCGGTGAGAGGTGGGAGCAGTGTCGGAGAGGTCTATAAAGGCCCAGTCGGTGAGAGGTGGGAGCAGTGTCGGAGAGGTCTATAAAGGCCCAGTCGGTGAGAGGTGGGAGCAGTGTCGGAGAGGTCTATAAAGGCCCAGTCGGTGAGAGGTGGGAGCAGTGTCGGAGAGGTCTATAAAGGCCCAGTCGGTGAGAGGTGGGAGCAGTGTCGGAGAGGTCTGTAAAGGCCCAGCCGGTGAGAGGCGGGAGCAGTGTCGGAGAGGTCTATAAAGGCCCAGCCGGTGAGAGGCGGGAGCAGTGTCGGAGCGGCCTATAGAGGCCTTTACCGGTGAGAGGCGGGAGCAGTGTCGGAGCGGTCTATAGAGGCCCAGTCGGTGAGAGGAGGGAGCAGTGTCGGAGCGGTCTATAAAGGCCCAGTCGATGAGAGGCGGGAGCAGTGTCAGAGCGGCCTATAAAGGCAAAGTCAGTGAGAGGTGGGAGCAGTGTCAGAGCGGCCTATAAAGGCCTATAACGGTGAGAGGTGGGAGCAGTGTCGGAGCGGCCTATAAAGGCCTATAACGGTGAGAGGTGGGAGCAGTGTCAGAGCGGCCTATAAAGGCCTATAACGGTGAGAGATGGGAGCAGTGTCGGAGTGGTCTATAAATGCCCAGTCGGTGAGAGGTGGGAGCAGTGTCGGAGCGGTCTATAAAGGCCCAGTCGGTGAGAGGCGGGAGCAGTATCGGAGCGGCCTATAAAGGCCCAGTCGGTGAGAGGCGGGAGCAGTGTCGGAGCAGCCTATAAAGGCCTATACCGGTGAGAGGTGCGAGCAGTATCGGAGCGGCCTATAAAGGCCCAGTCGGTGAGAGGTGGGAGCAGTGTCGGTCGGGCTATAAAGGCCTACACCGGTGAGAGGTGCGAGCAGTATCAGAGCGGCCTATAAAGGCCCAGTCAGTGAGAGGTGGGAGCAGTTTCGGAGCGGGCTATAAAGGCCTATACCGGTGAGAGGTGGGAGCAGTGTCAGAGCGGCCTATAAAGGTCCAGTCAGTGGGAGCAGTGTCGCAGCGGCCTATAAAGGCCCAGTCGGTGAGAGGCGGGAGCAGTGTCGGAGAGGTCTATAAAGGCCCAGCCGGTGAGAGGCGGGAGCAGTGTCGGAGAGGTCTGTAAAGGCCCAGCCGGTGAGAGGCGGGAGCAGTGTCGGAGAGGTCTATAAAGGCCGAGTCGTTGAGAGGTGGGAGCAGTGTCGGAGAGGTCTATAAGGGCCCAGTCGGTGAGAGGTGGGAGCAGTGTCAGAGAGGTCTATAAAGGCCCAGTCGGTGAGAGGTGGGAGCAGTGTCGGAGAGGTCTGTAAAGGCCCAGCCGGTGAGAGGCGGGAGCAGTGTCGGAGAGGTCTATAAAGGCCCAGTCGGTGAGAGGTGGGAGCAGTGTCGGAGAGGTCTATAAAGGCCCAGTTGGTGAGAGGTGGGAGCAGTGTCGGAGCGGTCTATAAAGGCCCAGTCGGTGAGAGGTGGGAGCAGTGTCGGAGCGGTCTATAAAGGCCTATAACGGTGAGAGGTGGGAGCAATGTCGGAGTGGTCTATAAATGCCCAATAGGTGAGATGTGGGAGCAGTGTCAGAGTGGCCTATAAAGGCCGATACCAGTGAGAGGTGGGAGCAGTGTCGGAGCGGTCTATAAAGGCCCAGTCGGTGAGAGGTGGGAGCAGTGTCGGAGCGGTCTATAAAGGCCCAGTCGGTGAGAGGTGGGAGCAGTGTCAGAGAGGTCTATAAAGGCCCAGTCGGTGAGAGGTGGGAGCAGTGTCGGAGCGGTCTATAAAGGCCCAGTCGGTGAGAGGTGGGAGCAGTGTCGGAGCGCTCTATAAAGGCCCAGTCGGTGAGAGGTGGGAGCAGTGTTGGAGCGGCCTATAAAGGACTATACCGGTGAGAGGTGGAAGCAGTGTCGGAGCGGTCTATAAAGGCCTTTACCGGTGAGAGGCGGGAGCTGTGTCGGAGCGCTCTATAAAGGCCCAGTCGGTGAGAGGTGGGAGCAGTGTCGGAGAGGTCTATAAAGGCCCAGTCGGTGAGAGGTGGGAGCAGTGTCGGAGCGGTCTATAAAGGCCCAGTTGGTGAGAGGTGGGAGCAGTGTCGGAGCGGTCTATAAAGGCCCAGTCGGTGAGAGGTGGGAGCAGTGTCGGAGAGGTCTATAAAGGCCCAGTTGGTGAGAGGTGGGAGCAGTGTCGGAGCGGTCTATAAAGGCCCAGTCGGTGAGAGGTGGGAGCAGTGTCGGAGCGGTCTATAAAGGCCTATAACGGTGAGAGGTGGGAGCAATGTCGGAGTGGTCTATAAATGCCCAATAGGTGAGATGTGGGTGCAGTGTCAGAGTGGCCTATAAAGGCCTATACCGGTGAGAGGTGGGAGCAGTGTCGGAGCGGTCTATAAAGGCGCAGTCGGTGAGAGGTGGGAGCAGTGTCAGAGAGGTCTATAAAGGCCCAGTCGGTGAGAGGTGGGAGCAGTGTCGGAGCGGTCTATAAAGGCCCAGACGGTGAGAGGCGGAAGCAGTGTCGGAGCGGTCTATAAAGGCCCAGTCGGTGAGAGGTGGGAGCGGTGTCGGAGCGGTCTATAAAGGCCCAGTCGGTCAGAGGTGGGAGCAGTGTCGGAGAGGCCTATAAAGGCCTATACCGGTGAGAGGTGGGAGCAGTGTCAGAGCGGTCTATAAAGGCCCAGTCGGTGAGAGGTGGGAGCAGTGTCAGAGCGGTCTATAAAGGCCCAGTCGGTGAGAGGTGGGAGCAGTGTCGGAGCGGGCTATAAAGGCCTTTACCGGTGAGAGGCGGGAGCTGTGTCGGAGCGGTCTATAAAGTCCCAGTCGGTGAGAGGCGGGAGCAGTGTCGGAGCAGCCTATAAAGGCCCAGTTGGTGAGAGGTGGGAGCAGTGCCGGAGCGGTCTATAAAGGCCCAGTCGGTGAGAAATGGGAGCAGTGTTGGAGCGGCCTATAAAGGACTATACCGGTGAGAGGTGGAAGCAGTGTCGGAGTGGCCTAGAAAGGCCCAGTCGGTGAGAGGCGGGAGCAGTGTCAGAGCGGCCTATAAAGGCCCAGTCGGTGAGAGTTGGGAGCAGTGTCGGAGCGGCCTATAAAGGCCCAGTTGGTGAGAGGTGGGAGCAGTGCCGGAGCGGTCTATAAAGGCCCAGTCGGTGAGAAATGGGAGCAGTGTTGGAGCGGCCTATAAAGGACTATACCGGTGAGAGGTGGGAGCAGTGTCGGAGTGGCCTAGAAAGGCCCAGTCGGTGAGAGGCGGGAGCAGTGTCAGAGCGGCCTATAAAGGCCCAGTCGGTGAGAGGTGGGAGCAGTGTCGGAGCGGGCTATAAAGGCCTTTACCGGTGAGAGGCGGGAGCTGTGTCGGAGCGGTCTATAAAGGCCCAGTCGGTGAGAGGTGGGAGCAGTGTCGGAGAGGTCTATAAAGGCCAATACCGGTGAGAGTTGGGAGCAGTGTCGGAGCGGCCTATAAAGGCCCAGTCGGTGAGAGGTGGGAGCAGTGTCGGAGCGGTCTATAAAGGCCTTTACCGGTGAGAGGCGGGAGCTGTGTCGGAGCGGTCTATAAAGGCCCAGTCGCTGAGAGGTGGGAGCAGTGTCGGAGAGGTCTATAAAGGCTCAGTCGGTGAGAGGTGGGAGCAGTGTCGGAGAGGTCTATAAATGCCCAGTAGGTGAGAGGTGGGAGCAGTGTCGGAGAGGTCTATAAAGGCCCAGTCGGTGAGAGGTGGGAGCAGTGTCGGAGAGGTCTATAAAGGCTCAGTCGGTGAAAGGTGGGAGCAGTGTCGGAGCAGTCTACAAATGCCCAGTAGGTGAGAGGTGGGAGCAGTGTCGGAAAGGTCTATAAATGCCCAGTCGGTGAAAGGTGGGAGCAGTGTCGGAGAGGCCTATAAAGGCCCAGACGGTGAGAGGTGGGAGCAGTGTCGGAGCGGTCTATAAAGGCCCAGACGGTGAGAGGTGGGAGCAGTGTCGGAGCGGCCTATAAAGGCCCAGACGGTGAGAGGTGGGAGCAGTGCCGGAGAGGTCTATAAAGGCCCAGCCAGTGAGAGGCGGGAGCAGTGTCGGAGCGGCCTATAAAGGCCCAGTCGGTGAGAGGTGGGAGCAGTGTCGGAGCGGCCTATAAAGGTACAGTCGGTGAGAGGTGGGAGCAGTGTCGGAGAGGTCTATAAAGGCCCAGTCGGTGAGAGGTGGGAGCAGTGTCGGAGCGGTCTATAAAGGCCCAGTCGGTGAGAGGCGGGAGCAGTATCGGTGCGGCCTATAAAGGCCCAGTCGGTGAGAGGCGGGAGCAGTGTTGGAGCTGCATATAAAGGCCTATACCGGTGAGAGGTGGGAGCAGTTTCGGAGCGGGCTATAAAGGCCTACACCGGTGAGAGGTGGGAGCAGTATCGGAGCGGCGTATAAAGGCCCAGTCAGTGAGAGGTGGGAGCAGTTTCGGAGCGGGCTATAAAGGCCTACACCGGTGAGAGGTGGGAGCAGTATCGGAGCGGCGTATAAAGGCCCAGTCAGTGAGAGGTGCGAGCAGTTTCGGAGCGGGCTATAAAGGCCTATACCGGTGAGAGGTGGGAGCAGTGTCAGAGCGGCCTATAAAGGTCCAGTCGGTGGGAGCAGTGGCGGAGCGGCCTATAAAGGCCCAGTCGGTGAGAGGCGGGAGCAGTGTCGGAGAGGTCTATAAAGGCCCAGCCGGTGAGAGGCGGGAGCAGTGTCGGAGAGGTCTGTAAAGGCCCAGCCGGTGAGAGGCGGGAGCAGTGTCGGAGAGGTCTATAAAGGCCCAGTCGGTGAGAGGAGGGAGCAGTGTCGGAGAGGTCTATAAAGGCCCAGTCGGTGAGAGGTGGGAGCAGTGTCGGAGAGGTCTATAAAGGCCCAGTCGGTGAGAGGTGGGAGCAGTGTCGGAGAGGTCTATAAAGGCCCAGTCGGTGAGAGGTGGGAGCAGTGCCGGAGAGGTCTATAAAGGCCCAGTCGGTGAGAGGTGGGAGTAGTGTCGGAGAGGTCTGTAAAGGCCCAGCCGGTGAGAGGCGGGAGCAGTGTCGGAGAGGTCTATAAAGGCCCAGTCGGTGAGAGGTGGGAGCAGTGTCGGAGAGGTCTATAAAAGCCCAGTCGGTGAGAGGTGGGAGCAGTGTCGGAGCGGTCTTTCAAGGCCCACTCGGTGAAACGCGGGAGAAGTGTCAGAGCGGCCTATAGAGGCCTTTACCGGTGAGAGGCGGGAGCAGTGTCGGAGCGGTCTATAAAGGCCCAGTCGGTCAGAGGTGGGAGCAGTGTCGGAGAGGCCTATAAAGGCCTATACCGGTGAGAGGTGGGAGCAGTGTCGGAGCGGTCTATAAAGGCCCAGTCGGTGAGAGGTGGGAGCAGTGTCGGAGCGGCCAAAAAGGCCCAGTCGGTGAGAGGTGGGAGCAGTGTCGGAGAGGTCTATAAAGGCCCAGTCGGTGAGAAATGGGAGCAGTGTTGGAGCGGCCTATAAAGGACTATACCGGTGAGAGGTGGAAGCAGTGTCGGAGTGGCCTAGAAAGGCCCAGTCGGTGAGAGGCGGGAGCAGTGTCAGAGCGGCCTATAAAGGCCCAGTCGGTGAGAGTTGGGAGCAGTGTCGGAGCGGCCTATAAAGGCCCAGTCGGTGAGAAATGGGAGCAGTGTTGGAGCGGCCTATAAAGGACTATACCGGTGAGAGGCGGGAGCAGTGTCAGAGCGGCCTATAAAGGCCCAGTCGGTGAGAGGTGGGAGCAGTGTCGGAGCGGGCTATAAAGGCCAATACCGGTGAGAGTTGGGAGCAGTGTCGGAGCGGCCTATAAAGGCCCAGTCGGTGAGAGGTGGGAGCAGTGTCGGAGCGGTCTATAAAGGCCTTTACCGGTGAGAGGCGGGAGCTGTGTCGGAGCGGTCTATAAAGGCCCAGTCGCTGAGAGGTGGGAGCAGTGTCGGAGAGGTCTATAAAGGCTCAGTCGGTGAGAGGTGGGAGCAGTGTCGGAGAGGTCTATAAATGCCCAGTAGGTGAGAGGTGGGAGCAGTGTCGGAGAGGTCTATAAAGGCCCAGTCGGTGAGAGGTGGGAGCAGTGTCGGAGAGGTCTATAAAGGCTCAGTCGGTGAAAGGTGGGAGCAGTGTCGGAGCAGTCTACAAATGCCCAGTAGGTGAGAGGTGGGAGCAGTGTCGGAAAGGTCTATAAATGCCCAGTCGGTGAAAGGTGGGAGCAGTGTCGGAGAGGCCTATAAAGGCCCAGACGGTGAGAGGTGGGAGCAGTGTCGGAGCGGTCTATAAAGGCCCAGACGGTGAGAGGTGGGAGCAGTGTCGGAGCGGCCTATAAAGGCCCAGACGGTGAGAGGTGGGAGCAGTGTCGGAGAGGTCTATAAAGGCCCAGCCAGTGAGAGGCGGGAGCAGTGTCGGAGCGGCCTATAAAGGCCCAGTCGGTGAGAGGTGGGAGCAGTGTCGGAGCGGCCTATAAAGGTACAGTCGGTGAGAGGTGGGAGCAGTGTCGGAGAGGTCTATAAAGGCCCAGTCGGTGAGAGGTGGGAGCAGTGTCGGAGCGGTCTATAAAGGCCCAGTCGGTGAGAGGCGGGAGCAGTATCGGTACGGCCTATAAAGGCCCAGTCGGTGAGAGGCGGGAGCAGTGTTGGAGCAGCCTATAAAGGCCTATACCGGTGAGAGGTGCGAGCAGTATCGGAGCGGCGTATAAAGGCCCAGTCAGTGAGAGGTGGGAGCAGTTTCGGAGCGGGCTATAAAGGCCTACACCGGTGAGAGGTGGGAGCAGTATCGGAGCGGCGTATAAAGGCCCAGTCAGTGAGAGGTGGGAGCAGTTTCGGAGCGGGCTATAAAGGCCTATACCGGTGAGAGGTGGGAGCAGTGTCAGAGCGGCCTATAAAGGCCCAGTCGGTGAGAGGCGGGAGCAGTGTCGGAGAGGTCTATAAAGGCCCAGCCGGTGAGAGGCGGGAGCAGTGTCGGAGAGGTCTGTAAAGGCCCAGCCGGTGAGAGGCGGGAGCAGTGTCGGAGAGGTCTATAAAGGCCCAGTCGGTGAGAGGAGGGAGCAGTGTCGGAGAGGTCTATAAAGGCCCAGTCGGTGAGAGGTGGGAGCAGTGTCGGAGAGGTCTATAAAGGCCCAGTCGGTGAGAGGTGGGAGCAGTGTCGGAGAGGTCTATAAAGGCCCAGTCGGTGAGAGGTGGGAGCAGTGTCGGAGAGGTCTATAAAGGCCCAGTCGGTGAGAGGTGGGAGTAGTGTCGGAGAGGTCTGTAAAGGCCCAGCCGGTGAGAGGCGGGAGCAGTGTCGGAGAGGTCTATAAAGGCCCAGTCGGTGAGAGGTGGGAGCAGTGTCGGAGAGGTCTATAAAAGCCCAGTCGGTGAGAGGTGGGAGCAGTGTCGGAGCGGTCTTTCAAGGCCCACTCGGTGAAAGGCGGGAGAAGTGTCAGAGCGGCCTATAGAGGCCTTTACCGGTGAGAGGCGGGAGCAGTGTCGGAGCGGTCTATAAAGGCCCAGTCGGTGAGAGGTGGGAGCAGTGTCGGAGCGGTCTATAAAGGCCCAGTCGGTGAGAGGCGGGAGCAGTGTCGGAGCGGCCTATAAAGGCCCAGTCGGTGAGAGGTGGGAGCAGTGTCAGAGAGGCCTATAAAGGCCTATAACGGTGAGAGGTGCGAGCAGTGTCGGAGCGGCCTATAAAGGCCCAGTCGGTGAGAGGTGGGAGCAGTGTTGGAGCGGCCTATAAAGGCCTACAACGGTGAGAGGTGGGAGCAGTGTCAGAGTGGCCTATAAAGGCCGATACCAGTGAGAGGTGGGATCAGTGTCGGAGCGGTCTATAAAGGCCGATACCAGTGAGAGGTGGGAACAGTGTCGGAGCGGTCTATAAAGGCCCAGTCGGTGAGAGGTGGGAGCAGTGTCGGAGCGGCCTATAAAGGCCGATACCAGTGAGAGGTGGGAGCAGTGTCGGAGCGGTATATAGATGCCCAGTCGGTGAGAGGTGGGAGCAGTGTCGGAGCGGCCTATAAAGGCCCAGTCGGTGAGAGGTGGGAGCAGTGTCAGAGAGGTCTACAAAGGCCCAGTCGGTGAGAGGTGGGAGCAGTGTTGGAGCGGTCTATAAAGGCCTAGTCGGTGAGAGGTGGGAGCAGTGTCGGAGCGGTCTATAAAGGCCCAGTCGGTGAGAGGTGGGAGTAGTGTCAGAGCGGTCTACAAAGGCCCAGTCGGTGAGAGGTGGGAGCAGTGTTGGAGCGGTCTATAAAGGCCTAGTCGGTGAGAGGTGGGAGCAGTGTCGGAGCGGTCTATAAAGGCCCAGTCGGTGAGAGGTGGGAGCAGTGTCGGAGCAGTCTATAAAGGCCTATACCGGTGAGAAGCGGGAGCAGTGACGGAGCGGCCTATCAAGGCCGAAACCGGTGAGAGGTGGGAGCAGTGTCGGAGCGGCCTATAAAGGCCCAGTCGGTGAGAGGCGGGAGCAGTGTCGGAACGGCCTATAAAGGCCCAGTCGATGAGAGGTGGGAGCAGTGTCGGAGCGGCCTATAAAGGCCCACTCAGTGGGAGCAGTGTCGGAGCGGTCTATAAAGGCCCAGTCGGTGAGAGGTGGGAGCAGTGTCGGAGAGATCTGTAAAGGCCCAGTCGGTGAGAGGTGGGAGCAGTGTCGGAGTGGCCTATAAAGGCCCAGTCGGTGAGAGGCGGGAGCAGTGTCGGAGTGGTCTATAAAGTCCCAGTCGGTGAGAGGCGGGAGCAGTGTCGGAGCGGCCTATAAAGGCCCTGTCGGTGAGAGGCGGGAGCAGTGCCGGAGCGGCCTATAAATGCCTATACCGGTGAGAGGTGGGAGCAGTGTCGGAGCGGGCTATAAAGGCCTATACCGGTGAGAGTTGGGAGCAGTGTCGGAGCGGCCTATAAAGGCTCAGTCGGTGAGAGTTGGGAGCAGTGTCAGAGCGGCCTATAATGGCCCAGTCGTTAAGAGGTGGGAGCAGTTTCAGAGCGGTCTATAAAGGCCTTTACCGGTGAGAGGTGGGAGCAGTGTCGGAGCGGTCTATAAAGGTCCAGTCGGTGAGAGGTGGGAGCAGTGTCGCAGCGGCCTATAAAGGCCGAGTCGGTGAGAGGTGGGAGCAGTGTCACAGCGGCCTATAAAGGCCCAGTCGGTGAGAGGTGGGAGCAGTGTCAGAGTGACCTATAAAGGCCGATACC